>NC_142461.1:71238611-71389583 GCF_049115385.1 Moschus berezovskii
ACAAAGATCATGGCATCTGGTCCCATCACTTCATGGGAAATAGATGGGGAAACAGTGGAAACAGTGTCAGACTTTTTTTTTGGCTCCAAAATCACTGCAGATGCTGATTGCAGCCATGAAATTAAAAGACGCTTACTCCTTGGAAGGAAAGTCATGACCAACCTAGATAGCATATTAAAAAGCAGAGACATTACTTTGCCAACCAAGGTCCGTCTAGTCAAGGCTATGGTTTTCCCCGTGGTCATGTATGGATGTGAGAGTTGGACTGTGAAGAAAGCTGATCGCCAAAGAATTGATGCTTTTGAACTGTGGTGCTGGAGAAGACTCTTGAGAGTCCCTTGGACCTCAAGGAGATCCAACCAGTCCATTCTAGAGGAGATCAATCCTGGGTGTTCATTGGAGGGACTGATGCTAAAGCTGAAACTCCAATACTTTGGCCACCTCATGCAATGAGTTGACTCACTGGAAAAGACTCTGATGCTGGGAGGGATTGGGGGTGGGAGAAGACGGGGATGACAGAGAATGAGATGGCTGGATGGCATCACCGACTCTATGAACATGAGTTTGAATGAACTCCGGGAGTTGGTGATGGACAGGGAGGCCTGACGTGCTGTGATTCATGGGGTCGCAGAGAGTCGGACATGACTGAGTGACTGAACTGAACTGAACTGAATGCTAAAACTCAATAAAGTTCAATATTTTAATCCAAATTTTATTGGGAAGTGAGAAACTGAGACTCAGGAAAGTGTAATTGCTTGCTGAAGGGCATACAGCCAATGGGGATAACTTAGGAGTCTTTTATATCAGTCTATTTTCTTTTGAATTTATCATTCTTATTTTTATTATATTCATAAATTTAAGTCAGAACCTAATCAATATTCTTAGAAGTGTTTATAAGGAAAGAGAGGATTGCTTATCATTTTTATCTCCCAATTTCTTAGCCCAAAAACGGCTTCAGTTTGTAGATGAGAAAACTGCCAACTGCTACTGCCTAAAACACATCTCCCTGGCACTGATACCCCCTCATCAGATTAGCCAAGTGACAAGTAATTAAGGAGAGCTATGCCAGTCCCTCTCAGCACCTGCAACTCATTATGGACCCACACAGCTCAAGTCCAAGGGTTCCATTCAGAAGAATGCTATAAACAGTTGATGCCTAATTGGTCAGGGATCCCTAAGGCACACATTCAACCTCCATTAAGAAAAATGAAGATTTATGCAAAAGCTCTCCATTGTTCTCCATATGGGAGGCCACGGACAAAAAATTCAGCTTCACTCAGCAAAAAGTAGCCTTTGCCTTACCAGAATACAGCATTTTGAAAACATCAACCATAATTTGTATGTAAAAGCTATATTGCAATGGCTTGGGCCAAAAATTTACCTTAAAATTCTAGGAAATCTTTCAAATTATCCATAAACAAAAACAATCTTCATAACCTATATATATATACACTGTATGCATACATACACTGCATTCATCTATCTGACCATGTGAGTCATGGTGCTGTTGGCAACACTGCTATTGTCTGCTATCCCTAGGTGGCTTCTATCAACTTCAAGCTTCATTTTCACCCCACCCTGAGCAAGTAAATCCCAATGCATGTACTTAATAAAATCTAGATCCCTGTGCTAAAGTTCAGTAGTGTGATGGAGCTCATTCAGTAAGAGAAACAACCAGTCAGCATCTGTTAATAATGAAGGGTATTATTTAACATCACGCTCGCTCTCAGTCACATGTCTAAATACTTGTGATCCCATGGACTGTAGCTCAGCAGGCTCCTATGTCCATGGGATTTCCTAAGCAAGAATACCTGAGTGGGTTGTCATTTCCTTCTCCGGGGGCTCTTCCCAACCCAGCGACTGAACCTGCATCTCTTGCATCTCCTGCATTGGCAGGCAGATTCTTTACCACTGAGTGACCTAGGAAGTCCTTTAGTGTCATGATATGCTCTCAAATGGCATAGAGAAAGTTTGCATTGGATGTCAAGTTTAGGATGTATAATCTTCCTGTATCACAATTATGTGGCAGGTGACTTCTTTCAAACTTGGTATTACCCAGAGAAAGGGAGCTCCAAACAGGCAAAAAATTAGACATCTACTACAGATACCTTCAGTGCATGAGGAGGAACTGATCTTGCTCCTAGCTAAGGATAGATGTAATCCTGCCCATGTAAGCCAACTTCAAGTAAACCTGCCCAGAGAAGCTTGAGTGATTCCCTCTGTCTCATTTGAAAGAGAATTGCTCATACTCACTTATATCTAAGAACTTCTATGGAAAGGACCTTCAGTTCAGTTCAGTTCAGTCACTCAGTCAATTCCAACTATTTACAACCCCGTGGACTGCACCACACCAGGCTTCTCTGTCCATCACCAACTCCTGGAGCTTACTCAAACTCATGCCCATTGAGTCAGTGATGCCATTCAACCATCTCATCCTCTGTCAACCCCTTCTTCTCCTGCCTTCCATCTTTCCCAGCATCAGGGTCTTTTCCAATGAGTCAGTTGTTCACATAAGGTGGCCAAAACATTGGAGCTTCAGCTTCAATATCAGTCCTTCCAATGAATATTCAGAACTGATTTCCTTTAGGATTGACTGGTTTGATCTCCTTGTAGTCTGAGGGAATTCCAAGAATCTTATCCAGCCCCACAGTTCAAAAACATCAATTCTTCAGCATTCAACTTTCTTTATAGTCCAACTCTCACATTCGTACATGACTACTGGAAAAACCATAGCCTTGACTAGATGGACATTTGTCGGCAAAGTAATGTCTCTGCTTTTTAATACATTGCCTAGTCATAGCTTTTTTTTCCAAGGAGCAACTTTTAATTTCAATGCTACAGTCATCATCTGTAGTAATTTTGGAGCCCAAGAAAATAAACTTTGTCACTGTTTCCATTGTTTCCCCATCTATTTGCCATGAAGTGATGGGACCAGATGCCATGATCTTAGTTTTTTGAATGTTGAGTTTTAAGCCAATGTTTTCACTCTCTTCTTTCAGTTTAATCAAGAGGCTCTTTAGTTCTTCTTCACTTTCTGCCATAAGGGTGGTATCATCTGCATATCTGAGGTTATTGATATTTCTCCCAGCAATCTTGACTCCAGCTTGTGCTTCATCCAGCCCAGCATCAGGAAAGGATAGTGATGGCACTTAAAGGAAAAGTGTCCTCAATGGAAAGAATCCAGCCTGCCAACTCAGTCAGCATCTGACTAATGAGAAAGGAAGTCCTTCTATACTTTAAATTTTCCTTCATGCATGCCAATTACCAGATGATCTACAAAAATGCCACAGGAACTCACACCTTCTGAAGGATTGCTAAGCCTGGAGACATCAGATTAATGAGTAGTTAAAGGGAGATTATAAAAATTGCAGTGAGATCCATCTTGAAAGATGGAAACCAAGACAAATAATCAGAATAAGGTAGCTGATCAGATAATAATGTAGCTATATGTCGCTATGTCCTACCCAGCTCAAACTGCTGCAGCATCTGAATGCTATTTTGTGGGCATGAGATAGCAGATACTTGTCAATCTCAGCTCAGTCAAGAGCAGTAAGTCTCCTATTTCTCTCTGTTTAAGAAATGACAGTGCCAGAATATCACCTTGAAGTCACAGGTAAATTATTCTTAGGTGAGCAATCATATTCTTATCTAGACTCTAAATAAAACTCTATTCCAGAGAAGGGTGAAGAGATTTAGGATGACCACAATGCCCTTAGAAGAGAGAGAAATTATTCTTATTATTCAAAAATTAGGATAAAATCAGATATTCTGTGCTTTGAGTATCTAAAAGAGGAAGCTACAAGACTTTTAAAAAAAATTGAAGAAAGATGTTTAGAGATCCAAAATCTAAAGCAGGGAGAAAAGAAGCCAGATCCACAGATCTAATACAGAACTATGTGGCTAACTTGGAACCATGCTTCAGTGGCTGAAATATGGCCAGAAGTATCAAAGCAGAGGTTATACTAATCCAGACATAATTACACAAGCCATCTGCTTTGCTGATGCTATTTCTCCCCTTCATGGTTGGTCCTAAAGATAATGCTCTGAAAATGTCCTGTTCACAGAGTGAAGTATGTTCTGGCTAAGTCAGACCCTACCCAAGGCTCTGGCCAAAATGGTCTTCATCTGACCAAAGGTAGGGCATAAGTATTCTATAGCATTAGGGAGTACAAGAAAAGTCACATAGCAGATGCTGAATAGGTATTTGTTGGGTGAATTTATTTAAATTAAGGCACTCAGGCAAAGGCACAAAGCAGATGTTCCATGGATATTTGTTGGGTGAATGGTGATATTCAACAGTTAATGGAATATACAAGCAGATAGTGGATGATAGGAATGAAAAGAGTTGAGGCTGAGAATGTGGTTATACACAGAAAGAACTACTAAAGAATTTATTTGCAGGGCAGCAATGGAGAAACAGACATAGAGAACAGACTCATGGACATGGGGCGAGGGGAGGAGAGGGAGAGATGTTTGGAGAGAGTAACAGGGAAACATATTACCACACTTAGATAGCCGATCGGAATTTGTTGTATGTCTCAGAGAACTCAAACAGGGCTCAGTATCAACTTAGAGGGGTGGGATGGGAAGGGAAATGGCTGATTCATGTTGATATTTGACAGAAATAACAAAATTCTGTAAAGCAATTATCCTTCCATTAAAAAATAAATAAATTTTTAAAAAGAATTTATACTTTATCCTAAGGATAGAAGAGAGTCTTTGAATGGTATTAAGATGAGGTATAAAATAATCCTATTTAAAGTTTAGAAAGATCACTCTGGCTACTAGAAAATAAGTGAGCACAAAGCCAGGGGAAGATGTTGTAAAACTCTCTTCATAATAAAATTGAGACCAGAGAAAAAGGAAGTAGAAGCAGGAATGGGTCTTCCGTGATTAGACGGCAACTAATTTCTTGGGTTCTTACTCAAAAGACAATTTTCTGAAAGCTCTTTCTTCAGCAAATGTAGGGGTTTCTGATCAACTACCTCCTCCAGAGTGCCACAGGCCTGCATCAGGCTTTTTCTTTTCTTTTTTTATTATTTTTTTTAAATTGGAATATGATTATTGACAATGCTATGCTAGTTTCTGCATTAACCTTTGTGTCACGTGTGCCCCATGGATCACTGATGTGTTGGTATTGGCAATGAATGTTAATCTGGTGACTCTTCCTGAAACTTGGAGAAAGGAGAGAAAGTTAACTAAAAATACCAGTGCTTAGACGTCTTATTGAGTCTTTAGCTAGTGACAAACGTTCCCTGACTTTGCCTTCCCCACCCACCACAGCCCAGTGAAACAAGGACTTATAAGACTTAGTTGTTGAGTCAGACTATCCTTCATTCCCTAGCATCTCCTATACCCCAACAGTACTGCAGCTCATTCAGCCATGAAGAAGAAATAGCAACGTAATTGCAAATGTCATTTACATCCTACAATATCACTGCTTTACTGGAAGCCCTGGTACCTAAGAAAAAAACTTCTGTCGCTAATCTACGTATAGTTCTATACACGTCTTTTACATTCTTTCTTCTGCACCTCTTCTCCCTCTGCCTTCCTTCCTTAGATAGCCCACATCCTATTTTGTTTTTATAACAATAATATTCATCCTTCAAGACCCAAATGGAACCTCATTCCCTCAAAGATGCCTTCCTCCAGACAATACACATTCTGAGGGATGTTTTCTTCTGAATTCCTACAGATAACCTGCTGGTACCTACTGAAAGAGAAAACAAGTGAGAGACACTGAACAGGAAAGTCACAGCCCTGAGAGTTAAATTACCAGGTATGGTAGACAAAAAAAAAAAAAAAAAAGCCCCCCAACTAAAGATGTCCATATCTCAATGCCCAGAAACTATGACTAGTATGTTACACGGCAAGAGGGAAATGAGGTTGCAGATGGAGATAGGATTGCTAATAAGTTGAGCTTAAAGATACTGTCTTCAATGATGCAAATGAGTCCAAGTGTCCTGTAAGTGGAAGAGAGAGGAGAAAAGAAGGTGAGAGCTGGAGAGAGATTTGAAGATGCTGCAATGCTGAGTTTGAAGAAAAGGCCACGAGCTAATGAATGAAAGCAGCATCAAGAAACTGAAAAAGTCAAGGAAATGGTTTCCCCGAGAGCCTTTAAAGAATGCAGTCCTGTTGACATCTTCATTTTACTTGAATGAGACCTACTTTGGATATCTGTCTGCTAGAACTTTAAGATAGTTTGTGTTATTTTAAGCCACTCAGTTTAAGAAAATTTGTTATGACAAATTTTTATAGGAAACTAATATATGATATATCCAGCTTAATGTCTGACAGAATTTAGCTCAATTGTTGTTATTGCTCGGTCACTAAGCCATGTCCAACTCTTTGTGACCCCACTGATTGGAGCACATTAGGCTTCCCTGTCTTTCACTATCTCCCAGCATTTGCTAAAATTTGTATCCATTAGATCAGTGATGCTATCTAACCATCTCATCCTCTGCTGCTCTCTTCTCCTTTTGCCTTCAATCTTTCCCAGCATCAGAGTCTTTTCCATTGAAGGGAGAGCGTATATTGAGTAAACTAGCACAAACTACTTTTTATACATGGTGTTACCCTGAAAAAGAAAGGGAGAGGGTTAGTCACTCCCTCATTTTTGAAACCATCAAAAATGCATCCCTGACCTAGAAGAACTGACCATACATTTAATGTTCAGTTCAGTCACGCAGTCGTGTTTGACATTTGCTACCCCATGAACCACAGCACACCAGGCGTCCCTGTCCATCACTAAATGCCAGAGTCTACCCAAACCATGTCCATTGAGTCGGTGATGCCATCCAACCATCTCATCCTCTGTCATCCCCATCTCCTCCTGCCTTCAATCTTTCCCAGCATCAGGGTCTTTTCAAATGAGTCAGCTCATCCCATCAGGTGCCAGAATATTGGAGTTTCAGCTTCAAATTCAGTCCTTCCAAAGAATACCCAGGACGATCTCCTTTAGGATAGACCGGTTGTATCTCCTCACAGTCCAAGGGACTCTCAAGAGTCTTCTCCAACACCACAGTTCAAAAGCATCAATTCTTCTGCCCTCAGCTTTCTTTATAGTCCAACTCTCACATCCATACATGACCACTGGAAAAACCATAGCCTTGACTAGACAGAACTTTGTTGACAAAGTAATGTATCTGCTTTTTAATATGCTTTCTAGGTTGGTCATAACTTTCCTTCCAAGGAATAAATGTCTTTTAAATTCATGGCTGCAATCACCATCTGCAGTGATTTTGGAGCCCAGAAAAATAAAGCCAGCCACTGTTTCCAATGTTTCCCCATCTATTTCCCATGAAGTGATGGGACCAGATGCCACGATCTTAGTTTTTTGAATGTTGAGCTTTAATCCAACTTTTTCACTCTCCTCTTTCACTTTCATCATGAGGCTCATTAGTTCCTCTTCACTTTCTGCCATAAGGGTGATATCATCTGCATATCTGAGGTTCTTGATATTTCTCCAGGCAATCTTGATTCCAGCCTGTGCTTCTTCCAGCCCAGAGTTTTTCATGATGTACTCTGCATGTAAGTTAAATAAGCAGGGTGACAATATACAGCCTTGACATACTCCTTTTCCTATTTGGAACCAGTCTGTTGTTCCATGTCCAGTTCTAACTGTTGCTTCCTGACCTGCATACAGGTTTCTCAAGAGGCAGGTCAGGTGGTCTGGATTTCCATCTCTTTCAGAATTTTCCACA
This sequence comes from Moschus berezovskii, assembly GCF_049115385.1. Lineage (NCBI taxonomy): Eukaryota > Metazoa > Chordata > Mammalia > Artiodactyla > Moschidae > Moschus > Moschus berezovskii. The sequence goes on from NC_142461.1 coordinate 71,246,315, forward strand.
GTTTATTGTGATCCACATAGTCAAAGGCTTTGGCATAATCAATAAAACAGATGTTTTTCTGGAACTCTCTTGCTTTCTCCATGATCCAGCAGATGTTGGCAATTTGATTTCTGGTTCTTCTGTCTTTTCTACAACCAGCTTGAACATCTGGAAGTTCATGGTTCACGTATTGCTGAAGCCTGGCTTCAAGAATTTTGAGCATTACTTTACTAGCCTGTGAGATGAGTGCAATTGTGCGGTAGTTTGAGCATTCTTTGGCATTGCCTTTCTTTGGGATTGGAATGAAAACTGACCTTTTCCAGTCCTGTGGCCACTGCTGAGTTTTCCAAATTTGCTGGCATATTGAGTGCAGCACTTTCACAGCATCACCTTTCAGGATTTGAAATAACTCAACTGGAATTCCATCACCTCCACTAGCTTTGTTCTTAGTGATGCTTCCTAAGGCCCACTTGACTTCCCATTCCAGGATGTCTGGCTCTAGGTTAGTGTGAGTGATCACACCATCATGATTATCTGGGTCATGAAGATCTTTTTTGTAGAGTTCCTCTGTGTATTTTGCCACCTCTTCTTAATATCTTCTACTTCTGTTAGGTCCATACTATTTCTGTTCTTTATTGAGCCCATCTTTGCATCAAATGTTCCCTTAGTGTCTCTAATTTTCTTAAAGAGATCTCTAGTCTTCCTGTTCTATTGTTTCCCTCCATTTCTTTGTTGATCGCTGAGATTTTTTTTTAATCTCTCCTTGCTATTCTTTGGAACTCTGCATTCAAATGTGCATATCTTTCCTTTTCTCCTTTGCTTTTTGCTTCTCTTCTTTTCACAGCTATATGTAAGGCCTCCTCAGACAGTCATCTTGCTTTTTTGCATTTCTTTTTCTTGGGTATGGTCTTGATTCCTGTCTTCTGTACAATGTCACGAACCTCCATCCATAGTTCATCAGGCATTCTGTCTATCAGATCTAGTCCCTTAAATCTATTTCTCACTTCCACTGTATAGTCATAAGGGATTTGATTTAGGTCATACCTGAATGGTCTAGTGGTCTTCCCCACTTTCTTCAATTAAATCTGAATTTTGAAATAAGGAGTTCATGATCTGAGCCACAACATTTGATATTAATAGTTGGAAAAAAAAAGTCTAGAACACATTATTGTCTTAGGGTATCTGAAAATAACAAAAAGCAAGAACTTCCTTTGTGGTTCAGTGGTTAAGCATTTGCTTTGCAATGCAGGGTACACTGGTTCAATTTCTGTTTCGGGAACTACGACAACACATATCAAGAAGTAACTAAGTCCGAGCATCACAACTAAAGAATCCATGCACCCAACAAAAGATCTTAAACGACACAACAAAGATCCTGTATGCCAGAACCAAGACCTGACGCAGCCAAATAGAATAAATAAATAAACAAAAAAAAGTTTCTTTCATGCTCATTGTGATCATGCTCAGTTGCTCAGCTATGTCAGACTCTTCACAACCCCATGGACTGTATAGCCCACCGGCTCCTGTCCATAGAGTTCTCCAGGCAAGAATAACTGGATTAGGTTGCCATTTCCTCCTCCAGGGGATCTTCCCAACCCAGGGGTCATAGAATACTGATAATGTGGTTCTAAGGGATTATACTATAAGAATCCATATAGCAGAGGCACTTAAGTGACTCTTCTAGGAAGACATCTCAGGTCTGAACAGAGCATGCATGAGAATATTACTGACAGTAGAGCATAAGTATGCTATAGTTGGTAGAGAGGAACAGAACAGTATTGGAGCAAATGCATGGACTGTTAGCCTATCAAGATAGGCCAGGCAGGGAAATTATAGTAGTCAAACAGAGGGAACAGAGTATGCAAAGTGTAAAGGTAAGATCCTTTGATACTTTGAATATGCTAATTTGAATTGTTATTTATAATTTTAAGCTTTATCTCAGGTCTCCCCAGCTAAACTGTACTTGCAAATCCATGCCTTTTGCCTCTTTACGCCTGAATACCTGCTGAACACTTTTTGAGAAGAAACTAGGAAATTACTAGCTGATGCTGTGACTTGCTTTTTCCTGATATGACCCTGATTTTGCTTGGGTGGCATTTGTTGCCATTTTCCACTTCCCACTTTATGTTCAACAGTATGACAAGGCAATGGTAGTTCTCCAGAAACATCTTGTTCTTTTGTGTTTCTGTCTTTGCCCTTGCTTGTTTCGTTTTCTTAGGAATTTTCTTTCCTCTTTCCTCCCCCTTGTCTGTTGAGTGAACTCCTGGCCCTCCTTTAAAATTAAGCTCACACCTGATCTCAACTGCTCTTCCCACTGTTCCTTTACCATGCAACTCTTTTTCTTGTTTACTGCATTACAATGTATTTCCTTCCATGCATGCACTTCTGACTAGACTGGAGCTCTTTTAGTTCAAGAACTGTTTGGTTCATGACTGTACCCTCAATATGTGTCATAGTCTCTAGCATTTAATTCCTTTGTTATTAATTATTCTTTATTTAAATTGGCATTATGTCATAATTATTCAGTAAATATTTTCCAATGCTTTACTCTGCCCTAGGCTCTGATCTAGGATCATGTGAATAAGACAGAAAAGACCAGAGTTTAAAAATGGCAAGTAAAGGGTCATTATAAATAGCAACTTGAGATAGTGATGCACACTATAAAGAACAAAACAGGGTGATATGATGTGTGTTTGTTGAACTGTATTATTGAATTCATGAGAAATTTCAACACGTGATTTTACACTGAATTTCAAAAGTCAAATTCAACCTATATCAGCAACCCTTATTCACGCCTCTATTCACTTCAAATTATTTAATTTCCAAAGAGAAACAAAAAAAGGACAACAATTTCAAGGTAGAAAGATTCTCAAATCATTCTTCCTTGTCTATTTGCTTGCCTCTGGTAAGAAGAAAACAACAGTGAAAAGTTAAGACAAATATGACATCAAAATATTAAATGACACAAACTAAATAGGCAATCAAGCGAAGAAAAGCTCAGGAATTAGTGAGTGAATAGAATAGTCATCAGCAGGTATTTATCTAGTGGGACAACTTAAATAGCTTCTGCAAAATTACCTTGAAAAAGATCTTGATTTAACAATGTCAAGGGAAATCTAGTCCTACTTTAGATGCTCTTCTAAGGCATTCTAATAGGCTGGTAGTGGGAAAAAAAAAAAAAACTAAAATATTAGAAGGAAACAGAGGAATTCACTGAGAGACTTCATCTCCAACCCAGCTATTATTTATGTCCACAGGACAAATCTACACAGCTACATGAATGGGAGACACCTCCTTACATCTTCCACGGTGGCTTCATAAAGGATGGATTCTGTTTTTGCTTCAGTGAAAAGAGGATAGACCAGAAGTCAAGAAACTTCTTAACACTCTGTCACTAACCAGCTATGTGGTCTTGAATGAGTCAGTTCAAGTTCACTCGAAACCTGTGTGAGCCTGAGCTTTACCATCTGTAAACTTCCATCAAATAATCTTTCTGAGTCTAAATGTCCATAATCTTAAACCATTAAGAACTTAGTTTCAGGTAGAATGCTAGTTCGGTTGGTTCAGAATAGAGTCAGATTCCAAGATTCTAATTTCCATATGTCCTGTGGGCAAGGGTTCCCACATTACTCAAGATTACCAGTCAAACTGTCTTAGACCAATATGACCATGTCATTTGTGAGCAGTAAAAGGCCTGACTCAAAGTCTCTTTTTCTTAATAAGAAGGCAGGCAGTCCTCATTTTGCATGGTACGCCTGGACCATAAAAGTGATTGTGAATCCAATACTGTGAGGAGTAATCTTTAATAGTGAAAACTGTAATTGTTCTGCAATTCTTAAAAAATTTTGCCAAAATGTTAAAAGCCTGTTACTATTAATTACAAATATATCAAGTGACGAAAAGTAGTAAAACTAATATATATTTAGTACAATATGAATTAAAAATCTTAGAGACATTGAGAATTAAAGCATTGTATTTCTTTTTAAATTAATTTTATTGAAGAGTTGATTTACAATGTTGTGTTAGATTCTTTTGTACAGCAATGTAATCAGTTATACATATACATATATCCTCTCTTTTAGATTCTGTCCCCATTTAGGCAATTAAAGAACTGAGTAAAGTTTCCTGTACCATATAGTAGGTAACTATTAGGTATCTATTTTATATATAGATATTACTGTCACAGAGAGATAGACAAATAACATACAATATCGCTTACATGCATAATCTTTAAAAATGGTACAAATGAACCTATTTACAAAACAGGAACAGAGCCACAGATATAGAAACAAACTAACAGTTACCAAGGGGGAAAGGGGAGAGGGAGAAATGGGGAGAGTGGAGTTGACAAAGCACTTTATTTCTTTGTAAGAAACTTATCAAGAGTTATTTGAACAGTGCTTCCATTCTTCTCAAGATGCAACCTATAATATACAGTAAGCTTCTTTGTTATATCTTAGCAAATTGTCATATACCTTTCAAAGTTTGGATCAGCTTCCAATATTTTACCCTTTGCACTTTCAGTATTATGAAATATCTCTGAGAGTTCCTTTAATTTGAAAGTTTTTACTGGAATCACCTCCAGGATATATTCTTCCTTTATATTACAACCACTTTATGTTAATAAGTTTGCCTCCACTGAGTTTCTCTGGCTTCATAAGTGTTCTCTCAAATGACGGCAATGCCAACACGCTCAAGGTCAGCTCTTTGATCTGCAATTTCATTTATGTTCAATTTGACTCTCTCTTATAGCATTATCACTTTCTTTTTCTTTACTGCACTTGCATCTTTATTGGTCACTTCTCTCTTTGGATTATACATTTTTGTAAAAAGTCATGTGGATTCACGACTAGGAGAGAAGGAAGCAGCACAACTATACAGCTTGCTGTGTGTGTGCAAATTAAATAATACATGTGCTGGGACCAATCACCACAGACTTTGAAAGAGGTGAATAATTGGCCACTGATCATGATGTGCACCTCTTATTTGTGATTTGTGCTACCAGCAAAGTTTGTTCTACTTTCAGTTATTCACTGTTAATATGGTAGTTAATGTGGTAACTGACATTTGAACCATATTTTCAGGATTGGTCTTATTCAACACCTGTTATGGTAACTGCAATCTATGCATATCAGAACCATGCAAAGCAAAATCAATATAGGAGAAAAAGTTTTTTTGCTTTCGTCTTGTCAGTTTAGATAAGAACATCTCAAGAATTCTTTTTCCTATATATCTGTCTTATTCTTTTTAATTATCTCTTTTTTTCCCAACACCTTAAAATTACCATAGAAAATCTCTCTTCCAATTCTGTATCTTCTCTCTTCCCTCACATTCTTCCAAACCAAAACAAAAATAAGAAATGGTTTTAGCTCAGTTCCGTTCAGTTCAGTCGCTCAGTCGTGTCCGACTCTTTGCAACCCCATGAATCACACAGCACGCCAGGCCTCCCTGTCCATCTCCAACTCCCGGAGTTCACTCAAACTCAGGTCCATCGAGTCGGTGATGCTAGTAGTATCTTATAAAAATAAAAGTAAAAGTGGAAAAATACTGGAATCAAAGAAAAGTGAAGTCATGTGATAACTAAAAATAAAAAAAAAGAGTATCTTTGACCTTCAAGCTCCCTGAATACACTTTTAAGATTTTTTTAGAATTTCTAAATAGTCTATACCTATTTCTCAATTTAGCTTTAATTAAATTTACTCTTCTCAAAATGAAACATTGAAGAATTTTATATCCTGCAAATATACAATATTTCAGCTACTCTGTGAATTCAGTGAACACATGTGGCTAGGCCAGGGAACCTCATTGTTATTTATAATACTGTTATAGACACCAAACATCAAAATTCAAGTTATAAATGAGTTTCCAGAGCACAACCCATCAGAAAGTGGAGGGCTTCTCTAAAATCAGAAGAGCAAGAGGATGTTTCCCTATGGCAACAAGATAGGTATTCCTCTAAGACACAAAGGAAACCACATTTATTTTTAGTGGTTCTTTAAATTTTAACCTCCCCTTTTACTCTCTTATTTCTTCTCTCTCTCACTGTGATTTAGTATAGAAGGATGGCCTGTTTGCCCATCCCTGCATGTATAACCTCCTCTCCCAACTTTAGAAGGACATGTTCCACAGAGGAAAATGTCACTAGACAGACTTTCAGAATGTTTATGAGTCACTTTAAATTTTCATTAAGAGCAAACAATTTTGGTACATGATTACATGACAGGGGTATCCTGGGAGAATAATTTTGTCTGAGCAGCCATTGTATGGTAGCTGAAATATGAATTTGAAATGATGATAATTTCTGAAGGCATCTTAGGCAAGGCATCTGAAGTCAAATGTCTAATTGGCTAATAGATGCTAAGATTTAAGAAGGCAGCTAAAAAGCATCCAGACATTAAATTTTCTGAATCACTGGGTTTCCAGTCAATAATGCTTCCAAGCTGTTCTAAAGATGATGTGGGAAGAGGGAAAGTCCCTAACCATCATGAACTGAGAAGAATCCAAGAGAATGAAAGTAAGCTGAGATTTGCACAGGGCATTGAATTTGAGGAGAAAGGTGATAAAAAGAAATATGGGTAGCTGTGGGACAATTATGCCTAGGAGGGGCAGAATATATGAGTTAGACAGATATATGAGTTAAAAGATAGCTACATAGTAGGTGTTTAATAAATACTAGTAGGAACTAGTAGGACCTCATGATCTAACTACATTCCTCTCCAAGTCTACTTATCTCCTTTTCAAAGATTGCTAGTATGTTCACAAAAGTTTCCAAATTTGTACTTTATTTTCTCCTGAATTATTCATCACCTTTTTCTAGTATAGCTGGACTGTAATACATTAGAATTATATCTTGAATTCTTTCTCCTTATTTCCCATTTCCTCCAGGGAAAGGTGTTTCTCTTTAGCCTCTGAGCATACCTGTCAAAGAGCAGACTTCAGTGATAAGAATAATTGTTTAATATGCTCTTCTAGAGAGAGTCTGAAATTCCCCAGAAAATAAAATTCTACTTCATAGGACAGTGAAATTAGTTTGAACCAAGCCTAAAGCAAGAAGAAAGAAAATGCCTTCACTAGCTTTTGTTTTCATTTTTTTATCTAATATTTATTACCAAATATTAGTCCAAGGTGCTCACGTCCCACCTGACAGTCAGTATATGAAGTTAGGGCATCTGATGCAATGAGAATATCCATATTCCTTTATCTGTGATATTTGTTCAAACTGGTTCTGTTTTTGCTCCTTGTTGACATGTTTATTGTCAAGGGCAAGGACAGTTATTATGCTCATAAAATGCCCTCAGTTCTTCCCCTCAATTCCCCCCTTTACTCATATGTATTTATCATGTGCATATGCACCAAATATGTAACACAGAGACACACACACTACTATATATATCCTCCAGTAACACCAAGTATCCCCCAAATGTGTTTACCAACCATGATGTGATATGTCTAATACAATACCGCCTGTAATGTGGGATGTATAAAAGAAACATACATGGTTCTTCTCTACATGGGGCTTACAACCTAAATGAGGAGACAAGTAACATTTAGGCATAGAAGACAGTAAAACATGCCCTCTGTATTGAAAAATCCTATACTTGTCCTCCTGTGTGTCTCTGAATGCTCACACAGAGTACGCCTGACATTTCTGGTCTCCAACTACGAGTGGGGTTTTCCCTAAGTAGTCTCCAATGACACCAGCTGGGTGTCCTACAGTTGAACTCAATTCTGGCATAATCTACTTGGAAATAGTTTCAGATCTCACAGGTTAAAACCTAAGTTCCATAGGACTGTTCCCACCCCACCTCAGATACCAATCATAAGAAGTAGGTCCCCAGGTTACCCGCAACTTTTGTCCAACTAAGATAAAATCATATTCCCACAACCCTCTCCTTGGGTTTGATTTGTTTGCTAGAGTGGCTCACAGAACTCAGGGAAACACATTTACCAGTTATTAAAGGATATGATAGAGCATCTAGATGAACAGATACTTAGGGCAAGGTCTGGGAGGGTTACAAGTGCAAGAGCTGCTGCCCCTGTGGAATTGGGGGTCTATCACTCTCCCCATACATGGATGGTTTCACTGACCTGAAAGATATTGAACCCCCTACAATTGGAATTTTATGGAGACTTCCCGAATAGTCATGAAAATAACTCTATTTCCTGCCCCTTTCTCCTCTCTAGACAAGTTATTGTGTAGGGAGAAAGGGCTGAAAATTCCGGGCTTCTAATCATGTCCTGGGCTTTCAGCCAGCATCCAAGAGCCATCCAAGAGTCCACCAAGAGTCATTAGAACAAAAGATGTCCCTAGAGTTTAGAGTTCTTATCACTAAGGGACTTAAAAGAGGTTTAGGAACTCTGGGACTAAATCAACATATTTAGAGATCAACATACTTTTTTTCTGCTATCTCACACCATCAAATATCTATTAGTGGCAAATTTGAGTCAAGAAATTCATCTACATTTGAAGGTATTCCCTGTCCATCACCAACTCCTGGAGTTTACCCAAACTCTTGTCCATTGAATCGGTAATGCCATCCAACCATCTCATCCTCTGTCATCCCCTTCTCCTTCTGCCTTCAATCTTTCCCAGCATCTGGGTATTTTCAAATGAGTCAGCTCATAGCATCAGGTGCCAAAGTATTGGAGTTTCAGCTTCAACATCAGTCCTTCCAATGAACATCCAGGACTGATCTCCTTTAGAATGGACTGCTTGGATCTCCTCATAGTTCAAGGGATTCTCAAGAGTCTTCTCCAACACAGTTCAAAAGCATAAATTCTTTGGTGCTCAGCTTTCTTTACAGTCCAACTCTCACATCCATACATGAACACTGAAAAAACCATAGCCTTGACTAAACGGACCTTTGTTGGCAAAGTAACGTCTCTGCTTTTTAATATGCTCTCAATGTTGGTCATAACTTTCCTTCCAAGGAGTAAGTGGCTTTTAATTTCATGGCTGCAATCACCATCTGCAGTGATTTTGGAGCCCAGAAAAATAAAGTCTGACACTGTTTCCCTATCTATTTGCCATGAAGTGATGGGACCGGATGCCATAATCTTAGTTTTCTGAATGTTGAGCTTTAATCCAACTTTTTCACTCTCCTCTTTCACTTTCATGAAAAGGCTCTTTAGTTCTTCTTCACTTTCTGCCATAAGGGTGATGTCATCTGCATATCTGAGGTTCTTGATATTTCTCCAGGCAATCTTGATTCCAGCTTGTGCTTCCTCTAGCCCAGCGTTTCTCATGATGTACTCTGCATATAAGTTAAATAAGCAGGGTGACAATATAACAGCCTTGACGTACTCCTTTTCCTATTTGGAACCAGTCTGTTGTTCCATGTCCAGTTCTACCTGTTGCTTCCTGACCTGCATACAAGTTTCTCAAGAGGCAGGTCAGGTGGTCTGGTATTCCCATCTCTTTCAGAATGTTCCACAGTTTATTGTGATCCACACAGTCAAAGGTTTTGGCATAGTCAATAAAGCAGAAATAGATATTTTTCTGGAACTCTCTTGCTTTTTCAGTGATCCAGCAGATGTTGGCAATTTTATCTCTGGTTCCTCTGCCTTTTCTAAAACCAGTGTACTGTGGTCTGTGGGGTCACAAAGAGTCGGACACGACTGAGCAGCTGAACTGAACTGAACTTGAAGGTATTAATACGTTGAGAATGAGATATTTAGACAGCATCACCGACTCAGTGGACATGAATTTGAGCAAACTCCAGGACATAGTGGAGGACAGAGGAGCCTGGCATGCTGAAGTCCATGGGTTGCAAAGAATCCAACACAACTTCGTCACTGATAAACAACAATGACACTTTTTGAGAGGCGACATAGAATGAGATGTTGCTTGGTTTGCTCTGTTAAAAGAAAATGTGTGAGGATGACCTGGATCCCATAAGACACCTTCGACCAAAAAAGTCTGAAGATTATCATCAAATCTAGTTTGGATCTTGTTTCACAGTACCCTGACACACAAAGTATATCACTAGTTTAAGGTTTAATACAAGACAGCTGTCAGTTTATAACTCTTGAACTAAAATTTGTTTTTACATTTATAGTATGTGAAGAACTGATATTAAAGATTTGATTTTATCGCCAAGGTTTATGAATTCCAGTGGACTTGTAGCATACAGTATCTGGGACCCACAGTTGAAAGCCACTCAGAGCCTTTATAAGCCACGTTTCACCCACTGTCTAATTCACCTGTAAGGGTCATGGTCCTTCCACATCAAGTCTCCAGAGCCTGAAAGCACTAAAGAAAACCTATAAAAATAAAAATATTTGTATCTTAGAGTTTGCTTTCAACTCTATCTGCTCTATATTTTGAGGGCCCATTTCAAGATCAGCAGCCTCCATCCCCTCAAAACATACACAGTCATGCTTAGTAATGAATGTTTATAGGATTTGTTTGGATGCAACTAACTTTATTATTTATGCAAAGTTCAACTGGATGACATTTTTAAACATCTAATACAGCAATCAGCAAAACACATAAGTGAGTTTTTAATAATTCATACTGCTGCTGAAAAATAAATAAAGGGGCATCCTTTTATCCCAAATAAACCCCCAATTTTTTTTCTTTGGGGACCAGAAAATGATGACTGGCAGATTCTAACACAGTAGTTCTTAACCTTGGCTGCCCATTAAAATCACCTGAAGAGTTTCTTCTTTACAATAATCATGCCTTGGCTACACCACTGGCAGAGATTTTTCTTTAATTGGTCTGGGGTGAGGTCCAGATATAATCATTTGTCCAAGGCTCTCTAAGTAATGCCAATGCACAGCTGCTGCTACTGCTGCTAAGTCACTTCAGTCGTGTCCGACTCTGTGCGAACCCAGAGACAGCAGCCCACCAGGCTCCCCGATCCCTGGGATTCTCCAGGCAAGAACACTGGAGTGGGTTGCCATTTCCTTCTCCAATGCATGAAAGTGAAAAGTGAAAGTGAAATTGCTCAGTCACGACCCCATGGACTGCAGCCCACCAGGCTCCTCTGTCCATGGGATTTTCCAGGCAAGGAAGCTGAAAATCACCACTCTTCTAAGAGGCCATTTCTGAGGGATATTCCACTTTCTCTCAATATGCCCTTCAAACACCTTATAAGTGGTCTTGCTAAGGCCCTTCTGTTTCTGTGGCTAGGTAAGAGTTCATTTTTGGTTGCTTTCCTTCAAGAGGAAAAAAGTGTTTTCCACTCTGGAGTATTCTAACAATCTCTAAGATTCAAGACCTCCCTTGGCCCAAGTTTCAGAAAAGGTCTACAGGGCCTGCAAAGTCTAGTCATTACTCTCCAAGTGAGGTAACACATTTATTATGCCAGTGATTTAACCTAAATAACAATAATTAGCCACAAATATGACAATGACAGTAAACAGAGGACTTTCTTTTATCTCAATTTTTCAATGAGATCTTCAGGGAAGAAAAACTACACTTTTGCTTTTGTATTTCTTGGCAGCTGGCAGTCTGTGGCCTGTAACTCCAGTCTTCTTGGGTCACTATTAACTTTGTTCTAAACTTTACATAGCTAATTAGAAGTGTTCAAAGGCCTTCATTTTGAACCACTTAGTTGATGAGAAATGCATACTGAATGGGCACCCTCGAAGACAATTTAATGAAGCTAGAAGGAAAGCCAAGCGAATTGATTATAATGCAATGACTTGTAAGAGCTCTTTGCAACCAGCTTGTAAATAGCAGAGCACAAAGGTAAGAGGACATGGATGGTGGCAGCTCAGCTTATTAATGAGGATACCAGTTGTGCTAATGATCAAGCAAAATTTTTGAAAATTAAGTCTTTGGGGCTAGGTGAAAATATTCCAATTTAATACCATTTAAATGGCACTTTAAAAAATCTTAAACCCCATGAGCTATTTAAACATCTTTGGAAAGGCTAAGGGACAAGAGATAGACGCTACTGGTTTCCTTGGCTGAGATGCAAAAGGTGCTCCTCCTCTAAGAATTCTGTGGCCTCCACATCCAAGGTGATTATTCTAATTAGTGATGGTTGGGCTGAGCAACATCTAAATCAATGTAGCAGGGTTTGTTGTTGTTGTTTAATTAATCATGGTTTTGCATTAGGAACATGAAGGGAGGTAACAAAGTAGGTACCATCTTGATAATTTCTTAAAGAAGATTTATACTACTTCAATAATCCCCAGATTTTTGGGTTCAGATTGCAACTGTATCTCCTCTTTCACTGCCATGAAGTCAAGAGAAGGAAAATGGATATCCCTTAGAGGAAGACATACTTTGTTCAGTTCAGTTCAGTTCAGTTCAGTCGCTCAGTCGTGTCCGACTCTCCGAGACCCCATGAATCACAGCACGCCAGGCCTCCCTGTCCATCAGCAACTCCCGGAGTTCACTCAAACCCACGTCCACAGAGTCGGTGATGCCATCCAGCCATCTCATTCTCGGTCGTCCCCTTCTCCTCCCGCCCCCAACCTTTCCCAGCATCAGAGTCTTTTCCAGTGAGTCAACTCGTCGCATGAGGTGGCCAAAGTATTGCAGTTTCAGCTTTAGCATCAGTCCCTCCAATGAACATCCAGGATTGATCTCCTTTAGAATGGACTGGTTGGATCTCCTTGCAGTATAAGGGACTCTCAAGAGTCTTCTCCAACACCACAGTTCAAAAGCATCGATTCTTCGGCGATCAGCTTTCTTCACAGTCCAACTCTCACATCCATACATGACCATGGGAAAAACCATTGCCTTGACTAGACAGACCTTGGCTGGCAAAGTAATGTCTCTGCTTTTTAATATACTATCAAGGTTGGTCATAACTTTCCTTCCCAGGAGTAAGCGTCTTTTAATTTCATGGCTGCAATCAGCATCTGCAGTGATTTTGGAGCCCCCAAAAATAAAGTCTGACACTGTTTTTCCATCTATTTCCCATGAAGTGATGGGACCAGATGCCATGATCTTTGTTTTCTGAATGTTGAGCTTCAAGCCAACCTTTTCACTCTCCTCTTTCACTTTCATCAAGAGGCTTTTGAGTTCCTCTTCACTTTCTGACATAAGGGTAGTGTCATCTGCATATCTGAGGTTATTGATATTTCTCCCAGCAATCTGATTCCAGCTTGTGCTTCTTCCAGCCCAGCGTTCCTCATGATGTACTCTGCATATAAGTTAAATAAGCAAGGTGACAATATACAACCTTGACGTACACCTTTTCCTATTTGGAACCAGTCTGTTGTTCCATGTCCAGTTCTAACTGTTGCTTCCTGACCTGCATACAGGTTTCTCAAGAGGCAGGTCAGGTGGTCTGGGATTCCCATCTCTTTCAGAATGTTCCACAGTTTATTGTGATCGACACAGTCAAAGGCTTTGGCATAGTCAATGAAGCAGAAATAGATGTTTTTCTGAAACTCTCTTGCTTTCTCCATGATCCAACGGATACTTTGTTAGCCAGTGGTAATTTGCTGTGTGACACAGGGAGCTCAAAGCCAGTGCTCTGTGACAACCTAGAGGGGTGGGATAGAGAGGAGGGAGTTTCAGGAAGGAGAGGACATACACAGGCACGTGAGCTAAGTTGCTTCAGTTGTTTCTGACTCTGTGTAGCCTGCCAGGCTCCTCTGTCCATGGGATTCTCCAGGCAAGAATACCGGAGTGGGTTACCAAGCCCTCCTCCAGGAGATCTTCCCAACCCAGGGATCGAACCTGCATCTCTTACTTCTCCTGCATTGGTAAGCAGGTTCTTTACCACTAGTGCCACCTGGGAAGTCCCAGATGTATCTAGGCCTATGACTGATTCATGTTGATAATGGCAGAAACCAACACAATATTATAAAGCAATTTATACATAAACAATAAAACCTCAACTTTTCCCAACCCATATCTACCTTTTTCCTCTTCAATACTTTCCAAGTGTACATTTCCACACTGCCTAACAAGTTCAGATTTGTATGTCCCACCCCCCACCCCCAGTCTCTGATTCAATAGATAAGAGGAGAGATCCAGTAATCTGCATCTCTAACAAGTTTCCAGGTGATGCTGATGCTAGTGTTCCAAACCACACTTTGAGAATCACCGCTGCAGATGTTCATCTATTCCTGATAAATACAACTTCCTACTCTTGTCTGAACATGCCCTGTGCCTTTAAACTATAGGCCCACCATTTTCCACATACCCAATATCAACAAGCAAGGGTTCATAATACTTTCACCTCATTCACAGGTCCACCCTATACCATTCCTTTCAGCTCATCTTACACTCCGTTTATTGACATGTTCCTAATTTGCTGTCTCATGGTACTTGGCACTGAAACAATTCCAAAGGTCTGAGCTCTGGGCTTCTCTTCCGTATGGACATCTCTAATTACACTGCATGCCGTGCCTCTGCGGAGAAGGCAATGGCAAGCCACTCCGGTACTCTTGCCTGGAAAATCGCGTGGACGGAGGAGCCTGGTGGGCTGCAGTCCGTGGGGTCGCTACTAGTCGGACACGACTGAGCGACTTCACTTTCACTTTTCACTTTCACACATTGGAGAAGGAAATGGCAACCCACCCCAGTGTTCTTGCCTGGAGAATCCCAGGGACGGTGGAGCCTGGTCGGCTGCCGTCTGTGGGGTCGCACAGAGTCGGACACGACTGAGGCGACTTGGCGGCGGCGGCGGCGGCAGTGCCTTTGGGCAGCACTGCATTTGGCCCAACCAAGGTGTCTCTATCCTGACACAGGTCTTTGGGGTAAATGTGTAAAATGATATGCCTATTTATCATATATGCGAGAAAAGCAGAGAATCATAGAGTATCAGCACAGGGAAAGAGACTAAATTATAAAAGATACTATTACAAATTATAAACATGTTAAATTGCTTAATGGAAACACCTGCAAAAATTCTCTTTCTGGATCCAATAGAAATTTTTAAAGTAGCTTTGGTATGTGTATGGGCTCTAAAATGGTCCCTGTTCCAAGCACTGCCCCCATTCCTTTCCTAAGAATGGTCTGCTGCTGAGGGATTAGGTCCAAATCTTATGTTTGATCCACTTGGTGCTTCTCCATATCACTCTTTTGTGGGGAAAGAACAGGTAAATATGCTTAGTCACTGCCATGTCCGACTCTTTGCAGCCCCATGCCCGCTTACCAGGCTCCTGCGTCCATGAAATTTTCCAGGCAAGCATACTGGAGTGGGTTGCCACTTCTTTCTCCAGGGTATCCTCCCAACCCAGGGATCGAAATCACATCTCTTGTGTCTTCTGCATTGGTAGGCTGATTCTTTACCATTAGGACTACATGGGAAGCTACGTAAGTAAAAGCAGTGTAACATTCCTGCCATTGGTCTCTTCAAAAAGGTATTTTGTTCCATTATTTGTTTTTTAAAGGAAGTCTTTATTTTTTATTTTTTTTAATTTCTTTATTTTTGGCCACAGGGCATGTGGGATCTTACTTTCCCAACCAGGGATCAAACCCATACCCCCTGCAATTGAATCATGGAGTCTTAACCACTGGACTAACAGGGAAGTCTAGCATTTTGTTCTTTTAACTAAAAGGCACCTCTTTCTCTTCCTGCAGAACTAGCACACCATCAGTAAAGTCAGACTTCTGTCCCCTAATTATCTCAGCAAGCTTCAAGCACTCACCATCTGCCCTCTGCTTGTTCCTCCATAGCTTTTAACAGCCCAGTTCCAGGCCCTCTCAGGAAAGCCCACATGGGAAGTCAACATCGGGTGGTCTGGGGGTCTGGGCACTTTTATACTCACTCACTCTGTTCTCGTCACTTTTATTATTTCTGCAGTAATAAAAGACTACCACTCAAAATGTTCCCTTGCCATTTTGCCAAAGTGCCCATCCAGGCATGCAATACAATTATGCCTTAAATTGTGACCATGAAATGGTGAATTCCAGTGTGCACTAGAATTCTGGACTGAAGCGCTGGTGTAGACCACCACTACAGTCCCACTGAGTGTCATTATGAGTGGGCATACGAATTTGGGAGGTGAAATTAAAATATTACACAAATAACAGAAGGAATTTAAGGAAACAATATCCCTATGCTTTTTATTTCTTTTTCTGGGACTTATTTTCAGTCTTTTACACTAAGAACAATAGCTGTGTCCCTTGATACACAAACCTTCCTTCAGCCCCACAAGTCTGACTCCTGATTTCTCTCATTGTCAGGGTTCAGGCTCCTACCACCTTTCTTACAGACCATTAAAACTGCTTCCTAGTGAACATTCTTGAACTTGGTGTCCTCCCACATCCAGCTTCTCTCCACTTCCCCATTCTTCAAGCCACCCCCAGAGTGATTATTCTAAAATAAGAGTACTTTGCTCAGGAGCTTAATGCTTATAAAGATTTTTAGACAAAATCTAAGTCCATTGGCACTTTGTACAGTCCTTCACAAGCCACAAGCATCCTTGTTCTTTAGTCCCACGTCCTGCCATTATCACTCTTCCATGAACACCTCACCAGCCACACCAGGTCTTTAGTATCACCTTATGCCCATCTTCCCTTGCTCTCTCTACTACGTCCCTTGACCTTTACATTCAAAAGGCAAAATCCAAGTCAAAATGGCATTCTCACATGGGCAACGTGTGTGGTTCCACTTGTCTGAAACAGCCTTCCCCTGGATAATTTCCAAATCACATTTCTCTTTAACAGTTTTGTAAAAATTAATTTTATTGGTGTGTAATTGCTTTACAATGTTGTGTTAGTTTCTTCTGTACAGCAAAGTGAATCAGCTGGTCATATAGATATATCTCCTCCTCTTTTTTGGATTTCTCTCCCATTTAGGCCTTTTAATTGTATCTTAATGATCATTTCTCAGGCAAGCATTGTATAAGCACAGAAACAGAGGGAAGAATACAGAATGGATATATGCTAATTATGATAAATCAGCTTTATGGCTAGAGGTCCTCAATTTGTGTTCTTCATTAGTACAAAGCCTTCTGCTTAATTAAAACAAGCTTTTTAGTGATATGAATTTCCCTTGTTCAGTGCTAGTTGTAAATCCACCCTCCTTGACCTTAACTCCTGATTCAAGAGAGCTTATGATGAGTTTCAATCAAACAATATTCATTAGTATAGCAATTTCTGATGCATCTTCCTTGGGAGGAGCTTCCTTGATATCTGGTTAAAGAAAGATATGTCGAGTTGGGTTTTGAGGGTTGGGAGGGTCACAAAGAGCAGATTAAAGAGTTTGGGCAAATTTTGGTAAATTTGGCTAGTATAAAAGCAATGAGTTATTTCAAAAGGATGCAGATGTGTAAGCCCACAATAATTATATCCAGGGCTCTAAAACAACATACAAAACTGATTAAAAAGCACATATTTAATATAATCTTTGAGAAATAATGGAATAATGAGAAGTGTCAGTATCCCAGGTGAGTAATTGTGGTCCAGGTATTCATAGTTGGAAAAGGTCTCTGCAGTGCTTGCTGCTGCTTCTGCTGCTAAGTCACTTCAGTCGTGTCTGACTCTGTGTGACCCCATAGACGGAAGCCCACCAGGCTCCCCTGTCCCTGGGATTCTCCAGGCAAGAACACTGGAGTGGGTTGCCATTTCCTTCTCCAATGTGTGAAAGTGAAAAATGAAAGTGAAGTCGCTCAGTCGTGTCTGACCCTTAGCGATCCCACGGACTGCAGCCTACCAGGCTCATCCATCCATGGGATTTTCTAGGCAAGAGTACTGGAGTGGGGTGCCATTGCCTTCTCCCTGCAGTGCTTAGGAGGACAGTTTAATGCAATGGCTGATAATCTCTGCCAGATTTCTTCCCGAAGAAACAAGGCACCATCACAGGTTCACAAAGAGCAAGCTATGTTGAACTAACCTAATTCATCTTTAAGAAAAGGTCATACATCAGAAACAATATTACACGTATAGCTGATAAAATTCAGTGTATACTAGAAACTAATACACCATTGTAAAGCAACTATACTCTAATTAAAGAGAAAAAAAACAGAAAAACACCTTATATCTAACACAAATAGTTTGCAGATTGATATAACCTGCAAGTAACTCACTCCTAATAACCTCAAGAGTGAGTCAATAAAGCTTTTTTTTTTCTGAAACTCTAATACAGTCCATCCTAAAGGAGACCAGTCCTGGGTGTTCATTGGAAGGACTGATGTTGAAGCTGAAACTCCAATATTTTGGCCACCTGATGCAAAGAGCTGACTCATTTGAAAAGACCCTGATGCTAGGAAAGATTGAAGGCAGGAGGAGAAGGGGACAACAGAGGATGAGATGGTTGGATGGCATCACCAACTCTATGGACATGAGTTTGGGTAAACTCTAGGAGTTGGTGATGGACAGGGAGGCCTTGTGTGCTGCGGTTCATGGGGTCACAAACTGTTGGACATGACTGAGTGACTGAACTGAATATCAGTTCAGTTCAGTTCAGTTCAGTCACTCAGTCGTGTCCAACTCTCCACGACCCCATGAATCACAGCACACCAGGCCTCCCTGTCCATCACCAACTCCTGGAGTTCACTCAAACTCATGTCCACAGAGTCGGTGATGCCATCCAGCCATCTCATTCTCGGTCGTCCCCGTCTCCTCCCACCCCCAATCCCTCCCACCCCCAATCCCTCCTAGCATCAGACTCTTTTCCAGTGAGTCAACTCGTCGCATGAGGTGGCCAAAGTATTGCAGTTTCAGCTTTAGCATCAGTCCTTCTAATGAACACCCAGGATCGATCTCCCTTAGAATGGACTGGTTGGATCTCCTTGCAGTCCAAGGGACTCTCAAGAGTCTTCTCCAACACCACAGTTCAAAAGCATCAATTCTTCGGCGATCAGCTTTCTTCACAGTCCAACTCTCACATCCACACATGACCACGGAAAAAACCATAGCCTTGACTAGACGGACCATGGCTGGCAAAGTAATGTCTCTGCTTTTTAATATACTATCAAGGTTGGTCATAACTTTCCTTCCCAGGAGTAAGCGTCTTTTAATTTCATGGCTGCAATCACCATCTGCAGTGATTTTGGAGCCCCAAAAAATAAAGTCTGACACTGTTTCCACTGTTTTTCCATCTATTTCCCATGAAGTGATGGGACCAGATGCCATGATCTTTGTTTTCTGAATGTTGAGCTTCAAGTTAACCTTTTCACTCTCCTCTTTCACTTTCATCAAGAGGCTTTTGAGTTCCTCTTCACTTTCTGACATAAGGGTAGTGTCATCTGCATATCTGAGGTTATTGATATTTCTCCCAGCAATCTTGATGCCAGCTTGTGCTTCTTCTAGCCCAGTGTTCCTCATGATGTACTCTGCATATAAGATATATAAGCAAGGTGACAATATACAGCCTTGACGTACTCCTTTTCCTATTTGGAACCAGTCTGTTGTTCCATGTACAGTTCTGACTGTTGCTTCCTGACCTGCATACAGGTTTCTCAAGAGGCAGGTCAGGTGGTCTGGATATAGCTTTTGGTAATTAACAGTGGCAATGTAAAAAGCTCAACAACAATACTTCTCCTTTTATAAGCTAATACCTTAGCTTATTATCATTTAATAATTTATACAATTGCTTTATAATTACTTATAATTTATTATTACCATCTATTCACAAAATGAATGTATTGGCATGAGAACCTGTATTCTTGCATTTGGGTTTTAAATGCTTTGGAATTCTTCCATCTAAAACCACATTGTTTTGTGTTCAAAATATTCCAACAAATTATACGAGGTGGTGAATAAGGAAATAACCATTTTTTTAAATTTATTTTTGGCTGTCTTGTTTCTTAGTTGTTTTGCATGGGCTTTCTCTAGTTGTGGTGAGTGGGGGATACCCTTCTGTGCAGTGCGTGGGCTTATATTGTGATGGCTTCTCTTGGTGCAGAGCACAGGCTCTTGGCGCACGAGACTCAGTTGTTGCAGCACACGGGCTCAGCAGTTGCAGCTCCCAGGCTCTTGAGCACAGCTCAGCAGTCATGACTCAGGAGGTTAGTTGCTCCTCAGCATGTGGAATCTTCCCAGACCACAGATCAAGCCCAAGTCCTCTGCACTGGCAGGCCAATCTTTATCCATTGCGCCACCAGGGAAATCCAGAAATAACCATATTTCTTAAAGATACTGAAAAATTAAAACTAAATCTTCTCTTTGTAGAAAGGTCCTCATCAAAGCTGGATACAATGATGCTTTCCTTCTGCTATGGCTGTCTCCATTTCATACGTAAGTATTCCCCTTGCTTTCATTCCCAGCAGCCACTAACAACATAGTCTGTGATTTCTTCACCTTTTCCCAAACCCAGGTAGCTAAATCAACCCATAGAAAAAATTCTGAAATTGTTTTTTTATATGCCCAATGAACTTGGAAACTTGCCAGGCTCTTTGATTACAGTTTCTACGTTCTAAAGCTTTGCAGACTATTTTGGAATTTATCATATCTCACCAACTGCACATTTTTTCACATTAGAACATTCAAATATCTACCTGCATCTTATAATAAATAACAGTTTCTATAAATTATGGTAAATGTAAGTAACGTAAACACACAACATAGAGAAGTGACTAATTTGGTCTGGAGAGTGTGTAGGATAGATGGTAGAATGACAAATGTAGGAGATAGCAAAAAAAAAGATTTCCAGGAAAATGTGTTATCAAAGCCTTATCTTTAAGGGAGAGGGAGCGAAAGTAGAAGGAGGGAGGTCACTGTCCTTGCGAAAGTATGTCACACTCTAGCATAAGATTTGACAATTGATGACCTTTTTCCATGACTTCTGAAATCCATTCACACAAAGCCATGTAGGCTGCAATGCATTTACCTAAATATAGACAAGACAAAGCTGCTACCATGGCCTACCTGAGCCACTGATTTTTAATAAAACAAAAGCTGCTAGTATACAAGGCAGAAATTATAATAAAAAAATAAGAGCAAAGAAAGGGTTATGAACATATTTGCATATTAATTTGCATGTTTGGTATACCTATGTATTGCCACTGTCAATTAAATAATTAATTTATTAACATTAATAAAATGGCCATAAGGTCTACTATGTACCAAGTCTTTTATGTACATGGTTTCAATGTCATAGCAATGTCTTATCCATATCTTAAGATAAATCAGAGAGGTTAAATCTTTTACTCAATATTACCCAACTATAAAGTACAGAAGTAAGAATTTAATATTTCAATTCAAAATTTGGGCTAATTTCTTAACATTCTGCTGTCTATCTTCTTCCTCTTACTTAAAATGTCTTTCCAAGGTCCTTCTGTTGGAAGTTCAGTAGGGTGCTCTGCCCTTAAGGGAAATCTCTCAAGGATGTTGTTCTGTCTCTGTAGGGCCATGCTTAGCTGAAAGTGCCTTCATCAGAACCTGAAGTAATGGCAATCCATGATCATTTAAATCAATAGAGTGCAATGTGGCTACTCTCAATATAGCAGTTCTTTTTGTTCCAGGTTTTTTTTTCCCAACTCATTAGTTTCAGTGAAATATGTCAGTTGATTCACAAACTTACCTTTCCTGCATTATAGAAATTTAATGATATCTAGGACAGCTAAATAACCAAGTTTTAAGTTCTCCTATTGACCTACCTAAGATCACTTCCAGAAGCCAAAATATTGGGTTGATCTTACAAGGTATGGAGAAGGCAATGGCACCCCACTCCATTTTATTCTTGCCTGGAAAATCCCATGGACAGAGGAGCCTGGTAGGCTGCAGTCCATGGGATCACTAAGAGTCAGACACGACTGAGCGATTTCACTTTCACTTTTCACTTTCATGCATTGGAGAAGAAAATGGCAACCCACTCCAGTGTTCTTGCCTGGAGAATCCCAGGGACGGGGGAGCCTGGTGGGCTGCTGTCTATGGGGTTGCACAGAGTCGGACACGACTGAAATGACTTAGCAGCAGCTTACAAGGTAATAATATAAAGTGTTGTCTAGAGGACCCCTATTCAAAAACATCTCTCTGTTCAGTATCCACCAGTTCCCAGGAATTATTAGTAATTTCTCCTAATAGAGCACTTCCCATATTATACTTCAATTATATCTTTGCTTAATCATCTTACTGTGAGAGAATTAGCCCCATCAGTATGGAGATAGAAATGCTTGTCTCTAGTCCCAAAGCCTGTCCCACAGTGGACATTCCTTTAACACGTACAGAATGAAGAATGAGTAGTGAATGGATGAATTCATTCAAACATCCAAAATTAGACTTTCCTGATACTACAGCGGGTGAGAATCCACCTGCCAATACAGGGAACATGGATTTGATCCCTGATCCGGGAAGATTCCACATGCTTTTTAGCAACTAAAGCCCATGTGCCACAACTACCGAACACATGCTCTAGAGCCCGAGAGCCAACTGAGTCTGTGTGCCCCCACTACTGAAACCCATGTGCTGTAACTACTGAAGCCTAAGTGCTGTAGAGCCTGTGCTCTGCAACAAGAGAAACAATGAGAAGCCTGAGGACTGCATCAAAGGGTAGCCCAGCTCACCACAACTAGAGAAAGACTGCATGCAGCAAGGAAGACCTAGCACAACCAAAAATAATAAACAAAATTAATTTTAAAAAAATAGCCAACCCTTCTTGCATTCTGACTTGGATGCCATCCTTCATAATTGTGAGAAATAAATGCCTGGTGTTTAAGTTGCCCCTGTGTGCATGCTTGCTAAGTCACTTCAGTCATGTCTGACCCTTTGCAACCCTATGAACTGTAGCCTGCCAGGCTCCCTCTGTCCATGGGATGCTCCAGGCCAGAATACCAGAATGGGTTGCCATTTCCTCCTGCAGGAAATCTTCCCAACCCAGGGACTGAACTCCCATCTCTCATGTCTCCTGCATTGACAGGCAGGTTCTTTTACCATGAGTGCCACCTGGGAAGTACTTAAGGTGCCTGGTCTATGGCAATGGCTTAAAAAAAATAATCTTGAATGAGCCTCTCCAATAAGCTACACAATTGATCTGACAATGGAGGACAATGAGGAAATGATTGAGCTCCTGCCAGCTTGAGACACACATTTTTAGTAAATAGAGAGTAAGCAGATAAGATCTGGAAGAAGGCATAGAAACCCACTCCAGTAATCTCACCTGGAGAATCCCATGGATAGAAGAGCCTGGTGGGTCCACAGGGTTGTAA
The DNA here is from genome assembly GCF_049115385.1 of Moschus berezovskii. Taxonomy (NCBI): domain Eukaryota; kingdom Metazoa; phylum Chordata; class Mammalia; order Artiodactyla; family Moschidae; genus Moschus; species Moschus berezovskii. The sequence continues at coordinate 71,269,304 of NC_142461.1, forward strand.
AGAGTCGGACACGACTGAAGCAACTGAGTATGCGCGCGCACACACACACACACACACACACACACACACACACACAAGCAGATATAAAAACAAATGAAACATTTTCAAATAATAATAGTGGCTTATATTAATAGAGTGTTTAATATGTTCAACTTGAAACAACACCTTTTTAAAAGGAATTCTGAAGAAGCATGGCCTTCAGGTAGCAGAAAAATGATCACTTGAAATACAAGATGAAAAATGAAAAGCTTGAAATACAAGAAGTTAAGAGCAAAGAAGTGATACAAGTATCTAAATGAATGTTGACATTAATCAATAATGATAACATTTTGCAGTGTTCAAAGTCAAATAAAACATAAAGTACACAACAATGACGACAAAAAAGAATTAAATACTTTTTGAAAGTAGCACATTAAGTTCTACTTACTAAATCCATTTCTCTCAACATGAGACAATAGGATATCAGGAAAGTTCTAGAGGTCAAAAGAACTAAAAGGATATGAGCATCCAAAATAAATCTGAGCGAGAACTCCTGTATAGCACAGGGAACTCTACTCAATACTGTATTGGTCTACACGGGAAAGGAATCCAAGAGTGGATATATGTATATGAAAATCCACCCTAAAAATCATCTGGACCACCATCTTCATTTCACAGGATGGGAAGCTGAAGGTCAGAGAGGAAAAATGAAAGAAATTTAGTTTCTTGAGTGGCTTTGCCTGTGGGGACAGTGTGGGATCTAGTGCTCACAGCTTCTATCTTGACATATAATTGGACCCAGAATCAGTGCCCTGAAAGTCACTTTGACAACAATTCAATCAAACTCATCACTGAGTTTCAAAATTTTAGAGATCTAAAATCCAATAGCGGGGCTCTCACTTAATCTTCTTTGTCTTCAGCTCTCATGTGTATGGGCAAAAGGTGCAAATTCCTGATAAAGCTATGGTTTAGACAACATTTTTTTTTTAACCTCCTTATTTTACATTTCTTGAGTGTCAAACAAAATACATAGTCCCATAGGGAGAGGGAGAGAGAGAGTCATAAGAGAAGTGACTCAACCTTTCAAACACTCCCTACCCTCACTTCACTCCGTCCTCCAAAACAGCCTCAATTTCCCCAAACAGTATTGATTATGCATTAGCAGCAACTCTGCACCTCATACTTCAGGCAGACACTGAACCTTGTTCCTTCAATTCCAGCTTTCTACTTATTTTTAAAGAGTGTCAAACATTAAACAGCCATGTTTGAGGTAGTGACTCCCTCAACTTTAAAAGAAGAAATACATTGAACATTTTCTTAACCTTTAGAACATGTCAAGGACATAAATCAAAATATACCACATTGCCTCCAGGCGAAAAGAACACTTTCCTACCCAAGTGCCTTGGCAATTCAATAGGCATGAGGTCATTTTCTTCAGAAAGGTTCAGAATGGGTGTATTTTCTTTAAAGAATGGATTTTTTTTTTTTCCTACCCCGACCCTCTCCAAAAAATCTTACTTTTCCTGCTGGATGGCTGACAATTCAAGGTCTGAGAAAAACAAAAACAGAACCAGGGAAAGGTTATTTTAGAGATTCTCAAGGTTGCTGAACTCTTAAAAAATAAAACTAGCAATACACTCCCAGCAGCTTTTGGAAGATTGAACATATTGCCTTGCTCTTAGAAAGTAGCTAAAAAAAAAAAATTTATCATTTGATTTTTTTCGGCATTTTTGTTTGTTTGTTTCTTTCTTTCTTTTTTTTTTTTTTTGCTGCTGCACTGCCAAAGATCTAACCCATGCCCCCTGCATTGGAAAAACACAGTCTTAACCACTGGACCACCAGGGAAATGCTTGATTTTTTAGTCACTTTTGACAGTAGTAGCTCTGATACTGATGCAAGATTATCTACCTTTGTACACACACTGGATAAACCCCCTGTTTACAGCAAATAGTTCCTCTTCCTATGATTTCTTTAGAATCAAAGAAGATCCCTGATAAAAACAGAGCTAAGGACAGCAAGGAGATCACCAGTCAATCCTAAAAGAAATCAACCCTGAATTAGAAGGACTTCATTAGAAGGACTGATGCCGAAAGCTGAAGCTCCAATACTTGGGCCAACTGATATGGAGAACTGACTCACTGGAAAAAATTTGCACTGATGCTGTGATAGATTGAGGGCAAGAGGAAAATGGGGCGACAGAGGATGAGATGGTTGGATGGCATCCCTGACATGAGTTTGAGCAAACTCCAGAAGACAGTGAAGGACAGGGAAGTCTGGTGAGCTGCAGTCCATGGAGTTGCAAAGAGTTGGACATGACTGAGAGACTAAATAACAACAAAGTGTTAATATATACTGATTTAATGGCTTCAAATTGTGGATGAAGAATTTAACAGATGGAAAGATTTGTGGCTGCTCATGCTCTCAACTAGTTAAGGATCCCAAGCGAGAACTTGAGTTTCTAAAGACTCAGTTCCGTGGTCTTTTTCACCATCATCATTTGGGTCTCAGTTTTTAAAAATTATGCTCAAACACCAGGGCAAACTCTTTCTGTTTTTAAGACACAATATTAATTCGTTTCTTTCTTTTATCCACCTTGTTTTTTTCTCTCATTTAGAAAGTGGTTTGTAAATATTCTTTGATCTCTTGACATCTAGGAATCCTTAAATAGATTTTGCTAAAATTTTTATTTTAAAACACGAAGGAGCAAAGAAAAAATGCATTTGGGTAAAAATCTAAACTAAGAGATTAGAATAGGAATGATGGAAAATAAAATGAATATATGTGACTACATTTTTGCTGCACTAAAACACTCTCACAGCCAAATGGCAGATTCTCTACAGCAAGTTTCTTATAAAGATACAATCTCATCTCAAATAGCTTTCAGATTCAGCTGTGGAGCAAAGACCTTCTACCGTAATAAAGGACAGTTGAGGTTGAATATATTTAAGTTTCAGTTACCTCAGAACATAGAATGTGGTACATTAGGCTCATTAGCTTGTGGGGCGGGGGGGAAGTGGTTAAAGTAGTTCCATAAAATGAGACAATCCAAATGTGAGATAAAAGTCATTAAATGATATCTCTAAGTCAGACACTAAAATATGGTACTGCTGTGGGTATTACTTTTAACAGTTGGCAGTGATGTGTGATAACTCAAGACCGTTCCACACAATGATTTTTTGTGTGTGTGTGTGGCTTTGGACCCTTGTGCAAGGATTTTCTAGTTAATTTAGTCAAATCTTATTGGAACCAGTTCTCAGGTGGGAAAAGAAAGAGGCCATTTTAATCTAGTGTTCCACTCCAACAGTTATCATCCTTCATACTGTCTTCAGTGAAAATTTTAAGATTGAATCTATACCTAAGTAAGCCTAAAACCCAAGAGAGTAAGAAATGAATAATTTTGAAAATTTTCCCCTTTAAATATTTAGATAACTGCAGGAAGGAATATCAGAAGTTAAATTAGTTTGACAGTTGCTTCCCTGTTCTATTTAACTTGGCTGTGGTCCGTACATGTCCTAAGTTTAGTTTATGGGCTGTGCAAATATCTTAATATTCTAATACTCTTGTGTGTCCTAATAACAGTATTTTAAAAATTGTGACTACCATTGAAACATTCAAATATATTCAACTCGTGAACAAAGTTGAGATGCCTTGAAAAGAACCCTGTAAGTAGGAATCAAAAGCTCTTATTTTGGTTTATGCTCTACTACCATTAGCTCTGTGATGGTATTAAACTCTTTTCATCATGCTACGTACAATAGCATATAACTCCCAAATCTCCATGGCTTACAACAAAGGTTTATTTCTTGCTTGCATTTTATGTCAGCGGGGGTTGGGCACAGCTCTATTCCATGTTGTCTTCTTAGATCCAGGCTCAAGGAGAAGTCCTATCTGGGTTTGCAATTCTTGTGGCAGTAAGAAAAAATAAAAGAGCAAGCCAAATGATTAAGCCTGACTTGAAAGAAGCAAAAGGAGTAATTCTCTCACAGGAGAGAAGCAGATAATTGAGGAAAATATACAACCTACTTAGACCATTCTTTTAGTCACAAATATACAATTCCTTCCCTTGTATATCCTAAATACATTAATTCTCCCTTGGAAAAAAGTCATAATTTTCATATAATTATAGTATAAAACTTAAATTCTGGGACTTCTTGAAAACATGAACAGTTCAATCTAGATGTGGTTCCTTTTGATCTGGAAACCTACAAGTTGTATGCCTCTCATACATTCAACAGACAATGATTTAAAAGGGACAGAATATTACAATGAACAAGTCTCATTCAGAAAGGAGGATTAGAGGCATTCAGAATCACCAGTCATGAGATGGTTGGATGGCATCACCGACTTAATGGATATGAGTTTGAGTAAACTCTGGGAGTTGGTGATGGACAGGAAGGCCTGCCATGCTGCAGTCCATGGGGTCACAAAGTCAGACATGACTGAGCAACTGAACTGAACTGAAAATCACAAGTCTACAGCAGTTCCGAAATCTCACTGGGCAGATGTTGCAAGGGCCCAGTACGCACGAGCTGGGGAATGATCTTTGATTAGACTGAAGTTGTCGTTCTTGACTCTGCCTCTGGACATGACTTCATTCCCCATTATCCTTTTTAAAACAATATGGAGAAAACAATGAAGCTTCCTTAAGAGACTGAAAGGAGTTTGTAGTCTATTCTCTATTTGTAGAAATCCGAAGCCCTAACAATTATAGTCTTAAATATCCACAATCAATTGTAATCCAAATTGGGGATTCTTCTGGAGATTCTAACCTTCTCAAAATCCAACTTGGTATTTTATTCATTTGATTCCATTCAGCTCCAAATGCCAAGAGCCACATTCATGATTATTTTTCATATTGACTTCTTTGTCTTTCTCAAGACAATTTTAGACAGGGATTTATCAAGTTTCCATGAGAAAGCATATCCTTAGTCTTTATTCTGTAAGCCATTTTGCCCAAATGAAAATATTTATTAGGCATCACATCGATAAATAAAGAGACCAATGGCCTCATCCTTGATTTGTTCTTTGCCTCTAATTTGAGTATTAGTTGGCTTTTCTTACTCAAAGCAGTTTTTTTCAATATTAGTCTTCACTAGTTGACAGGGGAAAACATCTTTCAACACTCATGATAGCTTTAAAGGTATATTCCTCAAATGCAACAATTATATTTTACTATTTTATAATTATGAAATATATAATGATATAAAATTCAACTATGAATTCAAGTATTGATTCACACTTCATTTATCATGGAAGCACTCAGATATTGTGCAAGATATAAGTTATTCTTTATGCAAAATATGCTTGATGAGAACACAGACTCAAGACCATATTTCATTAACTCCACAGACTCACAGAGGCCAATGATGCATATTTTAGGAACCACAAATCTAGTTAATGTTCTCTCCACATGCAAGAGTGAACACTACCCAAGGAGAAGTAATTTACCCAATATTACACGGTTAATGGTGGAGCCTATTCCTAGATCCTGACTCATAGTCTGGTTTTCTTTCCACCCAACAGAACCCACACTGCACTATGGTTATATACAAAGAAATTCATAATGATTACCAAGTACTTTTGAAACATACTAAATAGTCAGTAATTGACTATATTTGACCTTTAAAAATCTCAATTGTTCAACCTAATACCTCAATTATTTCTCTTTTCTGTGTTTTAGAATTTAGATTTTCCTCATCAGAGTTTTCAACGTGTGAGGAATATTACAGGTGATTTTGGTGATGTATTTGATTTTATGTATGGTACCCATAAATGGAATTAAATAATATTGAATCATATTGGTATTTTTGAACGCATTTCTGAAACTGGGAGCACTAAGAAAATTGGTATTATATATGGTTATTTATACTTATTTCCCTACAGTTATTATTTACATCAATTTCCCAATCAGGGGATTCCTGACTGTAATTTCTTTCCTAAAATCAACACAGTGTTAAGCTTTCTTGTTATTTGTGTGAATTTTCCTAGCATTCTTTTGAAGTACTGTGTTGATAGACACAGTTGAGCCTGAATCAATCATCCACTTAATATTCACTCACTGCTAACCAGATAAAATGTAATACCTTCACTATCCTTTAATTACTAAATCCCATGTTTATTCATTCTTCAGAAAATAATCAAACTATTAACAGCAAAGTTGAGGGGCTTATAAGTCAATCCACCTAGGAAGAGACACCAATGTAGATTATTGTTTAAACACTTGAGGGACTCAGGAAAAAGCAGGATGGCTGAAGATGTACTAACTCATTATCCATGTAACAAATGGTAAGAAAAGGAATAGTTCTAGAGTGGTAATTGTTGCAATTATTTTCAAAAATTTCTGATTATGTTAATGATAAAGTCTCAGTCTAATGCTCATCTGCTTTTCACATCATTCTAATATTGACTAACACTAACCAAAAGAAAGTAAGCTTTATCTGAAGAGGTTATGTAGACAATGATTCTTGGTTAGAATATAATAGTTTATTGCATTTGTTTTTATAATTACCTTTCTACTGTGCCAAATACTGGTTTTCTACTTCTACAACATTTCTTTTAAAGTACAGTTATTTAAATTAAAAAGGAAAGTCAAATTATAAAATACATTAAGTAAATAAGAATTCAGGTAACATCTAGAGGGTATTATGCAAAGTGAAATAAGTTAGGCAAAGAAAGACAAATACTATATGATTTTACTTACACATGGAATCTGAAAAACAAATGAACAAACATAACGAAACATAAATAGAATCAGAGATTCAGAGAATGAACAGGTGGTTGCTAGAGGGGAAGGAGGCTGGGAGTTGAGTGAAATGTGTGAGGGAGTTTTAGAAGTACAAACTTCCAGTCTCAGAACAACTGAGTTACAAGGATGAAATGTACAACATGGAGAATAGAGTCAATAACACTGTAATCATTTTGTATGCTAGCAGATGGCAACCAGATTTATCACAGTGATCATTTCCTAATGTACAAAATAATGAATGACTGTTGTGCACCTGAAACTAGCATAATATTGTAGATTAATTATACATAAATTATTAAAAAAGAAAGAAAAGAAATATGACCATAGTAATGACTATTTATTAGGTATCCTACTATTTATTCCTGTGCCTATCTGAGCATTTATAGATTGGAATATATAGTATTTCATCATAAATCTTTTTAATATTTTTATATTAGAGTTAGGACATTATAATGATACTTTTAGTATACAGTTAGGTTATTATACATACACCTTTGTTTATATCAATATTTTAGGATAGTAAAGAGGACTTCACAATATATTTCTTTTTTTTTTCTTTTGAAAAATATTTATTGAGTATAAATAAATGCCCTATACATTAAATATCAAGAAATATTCATTACTGATTACAAGTCAGCTGTAATACTGAAGGAACCACAGAATCAAAATATCCACCCATGATACAGTAGTGATAATTCCATGCCAATACTGGACACAGTAATGATTTACTCACAAGACACAACAAAACTCACCCAAAAAGGCCATCACTTTAACCAACCTATAACACCACAAGAGAAAATGGTTTTGAATCATAATATGGAGAGTCCCACCAATCTCATCTTTGCCATCAATTTATCAGGTCAGTTTGAGATTATGGAGATATGCTGTCACAGAACTTAAAAGATTTACATTTCCTTGGTTTTATTTCAAAATGGCTGATGAAGACAGTTCTTATTTGGATGAAGCAGCAGCTGCGCCTGCAATTCCAGAAGGTGTTCCCACTGACACGAAGAACAAGGATGGAGTCCTGGTGGATGAATTTGGATTGCCACAGATCCCTGCTTCATAGACTTGCATCATTCAAGTACATCGTATAAAATAAAGGCGTATTCTGGGACTGGGGAATATTTATCTTTCCAAGTTTGCCATAACAGATTTAGGTTTCTTTCCTTTCCTTGGAGGAAAAGTTAATTATTTTGCTTTTATTTTTTTTTTCCAATAAGAGACTCATTGCTTGGAGAAGGCTTTCTTTATACTAAATTTTTATTCCTTTTCTCTTATGAAAGACTAACTTACTTAAAATTATCATTGGATATGTCCGTCTTAATTCCACAATATATTTCTTGTAAAAATGGTCTGTTGGTTAGATAGGTTTGAGAACTACTACTTCAACCAAAGAAACTACCCCCTTGAACTGCAAATCATTTGAATGCAATAAAATGGTGGGGCGGTGGGTTGGGGGTGGGAGTGGTGAACTGTGATGACCAAGGAAATCCTGTGAATCAGTGTTTTAAAACAAATTTAGGTTGTTGGTACCTCATGGCGCCCAGTCACTTCATCCATTTTCAGGTCTCAGTTATCCTCTGCCACACTTCTCACCATATTTTCCAATTTATCCAAAAGAACGTACGATACTGTGTGGCCAGGAATTTGAGTAGCTTCTCCAAAACTAGGAGCAACTGTCACCCTTACCCACTCGCCAATCTAAATTAAAATACTTCCTTTAAACACTCACTTTTATGCTGCTAAAATGGAATCTCTTTAGAAACAGCATTTCACAAAAGTAGGGACTTGCTCTATTGTAATTTTGGGACTTGTTCCATGAGATCAGAGATAAAGGTAATATGAGCCTTTAAACCTTCTTGGCTCTTCACCAGTAACCACTTTGCCAAAATACCTTCTCCTTCTTAAAAAAAAAAAAATATATATATATATATGTATGTATGTATTAAACATTGTTAATTTGCTTTAGATAGCTACACCTATGGAAGTCTCCCTCATGTAACACAGAAAATATAGGCTACAGGTAAATCCATTAGTCCTAGGAAATGATCCATGAATTGAAGTCCTAATGAAAATTTTATTTTTTTATTATCATGGTTGGGTGATGGCCATGCAGGTATGTGTGTGTGTATGCAAATAGTGAATAGATGGAAACCTACTGGAAATATCCAACGAGAGAGAGAGAGATCAATGTAAGCAAAACTGATTTAACATCCACAGAAACTCATTAGTCATTTGAGGTCATACGATTTTCTTAATATATAAAACCTCAGTTGTACAGAATGAAATAAGCCCCTAAACCATCAACTGACCAGAACTTTTAACATATTTTATTTTAGAGAGACAAAAAAGCTTAATTTTTTACAAAATAACTAAACAAAAATAGGAAAAAATTATTGGAGAGATTTTCTGTCAGTGGCAAGAATCTAGAAATCAGGAGGAATCCTTTTCAAATTAATACATAATACAAACTGGGAACAAGAGCTAAAACACTATCCAGCAGAATGGGGATATAAAGTGGTCTTGACAAGCTGGAACTTGTGCTTCTCAACTCTGACTGCATACTTTCATCGGTTGAGGAGCTTTACGAGTTCAACCATGCTTGGGGTCTACTCTTGGAGATTCTAATTTAATTAGCTTGGGTCAAGTCTCAGGCATTGGTAATTTTTAAATGCTCCCCAGGTGATTCTAAAGCATGGTCAAGGTTGAGACCACTGCCTTAGATCATGCCAAGGTTCACTCTAATAAAGGGTCAGATGCCATGATTGTAGCAGTGGTGGGCAGGTAACTGAGAGAAAAGTGACACAATACAGACCTAATTGGTCTCTTAGGATAGATAAAAGGGTTATTCAAAGAGAGATATTGCTAAAATCCACAAGTAGTAATCTTCTTCTTTCTCTTCTTTCAGTCGCTCAGTCATGTCCCACTCTTTGCGACCCCATGAATCACAGCACGCCATGCCTCCCTCCAGGTGGTCCATCACCAACTCCCGGAGTTCACTCAAACTAATAGCAGATAGCGTTGCTGACTGATTCCTATGGTAGGCACAAGCTGAGGTGCAAAAACATGAGAACAGTAGGTTCACCACATATAAAAAGAAAAATGAATAGATGGATAGACAGACAGTTAGATAGATAGATACATGAACATGTATGGCAAACTTGATGAAGACATCCAAGAAAGCAGATGATAGTTACCGCTGGAATGTAGAGCTGAAGGAAGACTTATTTTTATTATGCAATTTTATGCTCATTTATGTGACCATGGCATGTGTCATTGTCAGAAAGAGTTTTAAGATACTTACATAACAGCAATTTCTGATCTTGATAAGGACTTTTCCCCTGCTCTGTGCTCCCCAACTCAAGTCATCTGTTTCCCTTTTCTGATAAACATAATCTGAATTTTTTAGATAATCCCCTTTGTTTACTCTCTACATACACCTAAACTGAGCTCTACTAATTAGCAATAAATCTTAAAATTTTTAGCTGACTCTGGGATTGGTACTTGTTGAAGATCAGACAAGCTCATATCAACTGGCAGCATTTTGCTATAGAAAATTGCAACGTGGGAGTAACTGGGGTATAGCCATAGATACACTTGGGGCTTTACAGTTATGTTGTATATAGGTGGGATTAGTGGATGGGCTAGAAAGGAGCCTGTGACTGCTATGAGAAAAGATGATAGGGATAAAGTAGAATTTGCTTGACCTTGTAGCTCCCTTGGGTTGCCAAAGCTCTAAAGAACTTTTAGCTTTCCATTCTATTGATTGAGTCCTCCTTTGATGTTCTCTTTAAACATCATCCCCAGAGCAGAAATGTAGGGGATAATAGGGACAGGAGAAGACCACCTAGGGTCTTTTCTCCCACCCCTGACACCTGACTGACCTTCACTTAATCATAGAGCTTAATCAATAAATACCTACATACTTGCCCCCCCAACCATCCCAACTACTGATTGCTCCAATTAACCTTTAGATCACAATCGTCTCTACTATGATAGTATACCTAAGGGTGTGTCCCTCTACTAGTTTCCCTGGTAACCCGTGAGCCAACCTAAAGTCAATTCCCTCTTTAACTGGCACTCCCCCTCTCCTGCTAGGAGTGAAGACTACTACCTTGTCCTGCCTGTCACCTGCCACACACTGTGAGGTGTCACTCCAGGGCCTGGCTTAAGATATATAAGCTCCCCCCCATCCATTAAGCTACTAATGTCTCTGTTGCTGACTCCAGGCTCTTTATTTTGTCTTGAGGCTGGGCCAGTACTGGACTGACAGGCCTGTGGAGTGCACACTCGTTAGCCTGTGAAATAATCCAGCCCATAAAAATTAACCACGCCATATTTCCAGGCTACTCTCACCTTTTGAGATGGCCCACACTCTGTCTGTGGAGTGTGTTTCTCTCTAAATAAATCCACTTCTTTCCTATCACTTTTGTTTTTCATTGAATTCTTTCTGCAATGAGACATCAAGAACCTGAGCTTCACTAAGTCCTGAGACCAGGTGTGATATAGAAGGTCTACACAGTTTCAAAAGGAGAAAACTTGTAAAGATAGATTCAACTTGTTTCTATGTTCTAAAACTCTAATACTTTGGCCACCTGATTCAAAGAGCCAGCTCATTGGAAAACACTCTGATGCTGGGAAAGATAGAGGGCAAGGGGAGGAGGTGACAGAGGATGAGATGGTAGGATGGCTTCACTGACTCAGTGGACATGAGTTTGAGCAAACACTGGGAGATAGTGAAGGACAGGGAAGCCTAGTGTGCTGCACTCCATGGGGTCGCAAAGACTCGGACATGACTAAGATATTAAACATCTTTGGATGGTGCTTATATTTAGTAATATAGATTCTCAACTACTTGAAAGCAATGACCTACAAAATCTAGACCCAGAAGACAGAAATAATGGAGACTGCCATGCAACCCAAACACCAAATGTCATCATACAAAATGGCTTTCTGTGTACATCAACCAGATAATCAATTTCTCTTTTCAACTGTCCGTTTGGCCTAGAGAGTTAGAGATTCAAATCATTGCAATGTCCTTGTTGCCACAATAAAACTTGCTGTTGTATTCTAAATACTGAATATTCTTGTTATATATAACTGGGGCAGGTTTTATAGGTACACTCTCAGATTTCTCTGAGAACACATGTAATAAATAACACTGCAGAAATACGGAAGCTGCCTTAGGACCTTAACTTTAATTCTGCAAGGAAAGTATAAAACAGAAATCAAGTCCCTGCTTTCAAACAAGAAATCTTTATCTTTTTCCAGTTTTATTTCTAAAATGACAGCTTATAATTTAGATTAAAAGGCATCTGAGATGGAATAATTTTAATGACTTGACTAGAAGAGTGATGGTTTATTGAAACAATTAACATGGGAAAATCAATTTTATTCTTGTGAAAACAAGTACCAATGAATCCCTGCCCATGCATTTCAAAAAAATTGTATTTAAGTTTTTCTATGAGAGAAATCATTACCAATCAAAAGGATTTTAGTTTCCAAAATTTTATTAGATGTCATCATCATTTTTTTATCCATCCTCTGACCCATAGGAGAAAGAGAAAGCTAAAATGGGATCAAAGGAAAAGTCAGATCTTGATTTACAGCTTATATTTTGTGACCAGACTTACAAATCCAGCTAAAGTGTTTAATCAATACAGAGCACTTAAAAATGATGTCAGTTACAGAATGCTTTCACCTAAAAGTAGTGCTTAAGTTAAATTCTTGTTAAAAAATAAAATAAAAAGATGTAAAAGTCTATTCCTCTTTAGCATGTATTTCTCTAAATCTAATGTCCAAGATATTAGATTTAGCCTGCATCAAATTGCATCAAATTTAACCTGCTTCTCTTTTATTGAAGAGGCTACATAAAATCAAAGGATATTCAAAAATAGCTGCCTAAATATTTACAGGCAGATTTGTGGGACTTTGAATGCTTAGTTCAAGGGCCTCTGTCCTTGCCTTGGAAACCCCATATTTCACTTAGACTTAGCGAAGGTAACCAACAGTTGCTGGGAATATCTGCAGCTTCCAGGCGGAAGGTACTAAATCAGAGTGTACAGTTTTTTCTATATTGATGTTAGAAAATTAGCCTCTTTGGTTCAAAAATAGAAAATCAAGAAGGTATTTGACCTAAGACATAAGATCATGAAGGGTACAAATGAAATAAAAATAAAGCACGTTATTAAATCTTGAAGTTGAGAGATGTCAGTTAGGATGGCTAAAAGAAAGCACAGTTTTGATCATCAATAGCATGTATATCAGTCTGATGGGTCTAAAAATAAAAAATATAAATAGTGACTATAAGCACTAAATTCACGTATATATGAATCATCTATAAGTAGTTATTACAGGAAGTTGGTGATGCTTTTTAGATCAACAGCAGTATTTATGCCAGGTGTCTGATGTGAATTTTTCATTTACTACACACAGGAGCTCAGTAAGCAGGTATTCCCATCTTTGGGCTTCCCAGGTGGCACTAGTGGTAAAGAACCTGCCTGCAGGAGACGCAAGAGATGCAGATTCAATCCCTGGGTCAGGAAGATCCCCAGGAGGACCACATGGCAACCCACTCCTGTATTCTTGCCTTGAGACTCCCATGGACAGAGAAGCCTGGCGGGCTAGTCCACAGTGTCGCAAGGAGTCAGACACAACTGAAGCGACAGCAGGCACACACACATTACTATCTTTAATTTACAAATTATGGGGAGAAGCGCAAATGGTTAAGTTAATTGCACTAGGTTAACCATGAATGATGGAGCTGGTATTTGAACCCAATTCGATTTAATTCCAGAATCAATGAACATTCCTTTAAGCTGAGATGCCTTTCAAAGACAAAAGACATCTCTGACACACAAAATACTTCTTGTGGTCACTATCAGATGCACAATTATCTATTGCCACTATAATACCACAATAACTAAAACTCTAAATCCTTGTTATTTATTTATTTTTTTTTTTTAGCTGCACTGTTACCCACTAATCAATTGGTCAGCTGAGAAGCTCTGCTGATCTTGGCTGAGTTTGGCCAATCTAATCTAATCTTGCTCACATGTCTCTGGTCAGCTGGAGACTGGCTTGTCTCAAACGTTCTCAGCTAGGGTGATTGTCTCTCTTCCACATAGTCATTTGTCCTCCAATATGATGTCTTAGGCTTGTTTTCACTATGAAGCCTGTTTTTAAAAAGGCAATGGAAGCAGGTAAGGTCAATGTACAGCTAGGTCCAGGGTTTTCCTGGTGGTTCAGACAGTAAAGAATCTGCCTGCAATGCAGGAGACCCAGGTTTGATCCCTGGGTTGGGAAGATCCCCTGGAGAAGGAAAGGCTACCCACTCCAGTATTCTGGCATGGAGAATTCCACAGATAGAAGAGCCTGGTGGGCTATAGTCCATGGGCTTGCAAATAGTCAGACACAACTGAGCAACTGACACACACATAAGGTCTCTGGAGACCTAGGTTCAAACTAGCACACTGATATATTTTATTGGCCAAAGCAAGTCAAAAAGTCAGTCCAGATTCAATGAAATGAGGAAAATTTCTTCCTCTTTTAAATATTTATTTATTTATTTTCCTGTGCCAGGAAATTTCTTTGTTGTGGTATGCACACTCAGTTGTGGCATATGGGATCTATTTCCCTGACCAGGGATCAAATGCAGGCCCCTTGCATTGAGAAAGTGGAGTCTTAGTCACTGGGCCATGAGGAAAGTCCCAGATATTACTTCTTCATAAGGAAGAACTGCAAAATCACATTCCTAAGGGCATATACAAGAAAGAGTAAAGAATTTGAAACTTTTTTTTTTCAGTCTACAACAATGCAGAGGTGACAAAAATAGCTGGGGAGATCAGGATTGGTTTCTCACCATTTTTTTTTAATTCATTCAACAAATAGTAATTAATCCCTCTCCTGTTTCAGGCTCCTTATAGGTACTGAGAATTCCAGGGATGAATAAAACAGATAAAAACTCCTTCCCAAATGAAACTTCCATTCTAATGAAAGATATAGGCCATATCCAAAATATATAACTAAAATAACTAGTGTATATATATGTGTGTGTGTATACATGTATATATCAGTTCAGTTCAGTTCAGTCATTCAGTCGTGTCCGACTCTCCGCGACCCCATGAATCACAGCACGCCAGGCCTCCCTGTCTATCACCAAATCCCGGAGTACACTCAAACTCATGTCCACCGAGTTGGTGATGCCATCCAGCCATCTCATTCTCGGTCGTCCCCTTCTCCTCCCACCTCCAACCTTTCCCAGGATCAGAGTCTTTTCCAGTGAGTCAACTCGTCGCATGAGGTGGCCAAAGTATTGCAGTTTCAGCTTTAGCATCAGTCCCTCCAATGAACACCCAGGATAGATCTCCTTTAGAATGGACTGGTTGGATCTCCTTGCAATATAAGGGACTCTCAAGAGTCTTCTCCAACACCACAGTTCAAAAGCATCGATTCTCCAGCGATCAGCTTTCTTCACAGTCTAACTCTCACATCCATACATGACCACGGGAAATACCATTGCCTTGACTAGACGGACCTTGGTTGGCAAAGTAATGTCTCTGCTTTTTAATATGCAAAGAAATAGAGGAAAACAACATAATAGGAAAAACAAGAGACCTCTTCAAGAAAATTAGAGATTCCAAGGGAACATTTCATGCAAAGATGGGCTCAATAAAGGACAGAAATGGTATGGACCTAACAGAAGCAGAAGATATTAAGAAGAGGTGGCAGGAATACACAGAAGAACTGTACAAAAAAGATCTTCACGACCAAGATAGTCACAATAACGTGATCACTGACCTAGAGCCAGACATCTTGGAATGTGAAGTCAAGTGGGCCTTAGAAAGCATCACTACTAACAAAGCTAGTGGAGGTGATGGAATTCCAGTTGAGCTATTTCAAGTCTTGAAAGATGATGCTGTGAAAGTGGTGCACTCAATATGCCAGCAGATTTGGAAAACTCAGCAGTGGCCACAGGACTGGAAGAGGTCAGTCTTCATTCCCATCCCAAAGAAAGGGAATGCCAAAGAATGCTCAAACTGCCACACAATTGCACTCATCTCACACGCTAGTAAAGTCATGCTCAAAATTCTCCAAGCCAGGCTTCAGCAGTATGTAAACCGTGAACTCCCAGATGTTCAAGCAGGTTTTAGAAAAGGCAGAGGCACCAGAGATCAAATTGCCAACATCCACTGGATCATGGAGAAAGCAAAAGAGTTTAAGAAAAACATCTATTTCTGCTTCATTGACTATGCCAAAGCCTTTGACTGCGTGGATCACAATAAACTGTGGAACATTCTGAAAGAGATGGGAATCCCAGACCACCTGACCTGCCTCTTGAGAAACATGTACGCAGGTCAGGAAGCAACAGTTAGAACTGGACATGGAACAACAGACTGGTTCCAAATAGGAAAAGGTGTACGTCAAGGTTGTATATTGTCACCTTGCTTATTTAACTTATATGCAGAGTATCATCATGAGGAACGCTGGGCTGGAAGAAGCACAAGCTGGAATCAAGATTGCCGGGAGAAATATCAATAACCTCAGATATGCAGATGATACTACCCTTATGGCAGAAAGTGAAGAGGAATTCAAAAGCCTCTTGATGAAAGTGAAAGAGGAGAGTGAAAATGTTGGCTTGAAGCTCAACATTCAGAAAACAAAGATCATGGCATCTGGTCCCATCACTTCATGGGAAATAGATGGAAAAACAGTGGAAACAGTGTCAGACTTTATTTTGGGGGGCTCCAAAATCACATGTATATATATTTATAAATAAATATAGTCAAGGCTATGGTTTTTCCAGTGGTCATCTATGGATGTGAGAGTTGGACTGTGAAGAAAGCTGATCGCCGAAGAATTGATGCTTTTGAACTGTGGTGCTGGAGAAGACTCTTGAGAGTCCCTTGGACTGCAAGGAGATCCAACCAGTCCATTCTAAAGGAAATCAATCCTGGGTGTTCATTGGAAGGACTGATGTTAAAGCTGAATCTCCAATACTTTGGCCACCTCATGCGACGAGTTGACTCACCGGAAAAGACTCTGATGCTGGGAAGGATTGGGGGCGGGAGGAGACGGGGACGACAGAGAATGAGATGGCTGGATGGCATCACTGACTCGATGGACATGAGTTTGAGTGAACTCTGGGAGTTGCTGATGGACAGGGAGGCCTGGCGTGCTGTGATTCATGGGGTCGCAAAGAGTCGGACACGACTGAGCGACTGAACTGAACTGAACTGATATACATATATGTGTGCTAATTAAAAAAAAAATCACAGAACTGTATTTCCTCACAATTCTGGAGGCTGGAAGTCCAAGATAAAGATGTCTGCATATTTGGTTTTTCCTGAGGTCTCTCTTCCTGGCCTTGCAGCCAGCTATCTTCCTGCCATTGGCTCACATGGCCTATTCTCTATGTGCGAGCCTGTCTGGTGTCTCATCCTTGATTCTCCCATGGATACCAGTCACGTTGAACCGGATTAGGGTCCTATTCTGATGACCTCATTTAACCTTAATGAGCTCTTTAAAGGCCTTATCACTAAACACATTCATGTTGAGAACTGGATGGTCAACAAATGAGTTTTGGAGAGACACATTTCAGTCCATAACAATATATTAGAAATTAAAAATGGCAAAGTAAATAAAAAGCAGGAGGCAAAATACAAACTGTTGGGTGGGGGTAAAGTTTTAGATAGAATAGGCAGAGAAGTCCTCACTAAGAAGTGATATTTGAATTGTGGAGCTGATCATGTGAATAGTAGCAGAAGAACAATTTCAGGCAGAAGGACCAATAATTAAGGAGCCTCAAAGAGCCTGATGCTTACAGAGGAACAAGACTGGAGAGGTCTGACAATGGAGAGAGCCTCTGAGTGCTTGAGTGCATGTGGAGGTGGAGACTTTAAGAGGTTTAGATAGGAAAGAACATACTGCGGATTTGGGCTTTTACTGAGAAACTATTGGAGGCTCAGGAGCAGAAGATTTCTATAACTTAATTCTCACTTTAAAAAAAAATTATCGGAGTGCAGTTGCTTTACAATGTTGTGTCAGTTTCTACTGTACAGCAAAGTGAATCAGTTATACATGTACATATATCCCCTATTTTTTAGATTTCTTTCCCATTTATTTCACCATAGAGCATTAAGTATAGAGTTCCCTGTTCTACACAGTAGGTTCTCATTAGTTATCCATTTTATACATAGTATCCATAGAGAGTTTTCTGACTGCTTTATCAATACTCTTAAGAATAACCTAAGTGATGGGTTCAGAGGAGGGGTTACATGGTAGCATGCACCAGATGGTAAAGTTAGTGAAAACTGATTGAATTCTAGTTACATTTAAAACTTAGAGGTTGCAGGATAGCCTGATGGATCAGGTGTGTACTGTGATAGGAAGACATGAAAAAGGATGCTAAGAATTTGGGCTAGGGTAATTTGGAAGAATGGAATTACCATTAACAAAGATAGGGAAGACTACAAAAGGAGCCACAGGAGGAATCATTTTTATACGCTTGCTTAATTATTTGTTTATATTTGGTTAATTGGTTGTTAAGAATATCAAGAGCTCAATTTTAGACATTTAACTTTGTTTGACTGTTTAAGGAATCCCCCAAACCATTCCTAATTTCAAAAATTCACAGGAAGAGCTAACAGAATGCAGAATATACACGGACTCAAAGCTAAGATTTATTATAGCAAAAGGGTACAAAGCAAATTCAGCAAAAGGAAAAAACACACAGAATGACGTTAAGAGAAACAAGGAACACATTAGCAAGAGTCCTCTCCCAGCAGAAGCACAAAACAGGCTCAATTTTTACAGCAACAAATTGTGGCAACACATGCATAATACGTGTATGAGGAAAGCTCACTAGAGACTCAGTGCACAACAGTTTTATTGGCGACAGACCACATTCACATCTTTTGCTAAGCATTTGCCAAAATCCAGAATTCTGGAAGAAAAGCACGTGTTCAGCAGAAGCCACACCCTTTGCACAATTTAGACACAATGAGCCAGTCTCAATGGTTAACTGCCAACCGGAAACACTGACTCTGAGGGTCAGGTTCCCAAATGCCAGCCAATGAACAACCTTGCAGACCAAATTTCCTATGGACAGCTGTCTTAGCCTGGCTGCGTTAACTGCATTGTCAGACTTCTTTGCTGCATAGCACCCTTTGGACCTCTCAGGGCAGATGTCAAGTAGGTAGAGGTAGATATGTGTGTATGTATATATATATATATATTGAATTCAGAGGGAAATTCTGAGCTAAAGATATGAGTTTTTGAATCATGAGCATAACACGGTATTTAAATTAATGAGACTAGACAAGGTCCCCTTAGGAGGAAAACAACAGAGGTCCATGAACTAAGCTCAGGGCTCTCTAATACAGAGAGGTCAGAGAGATAAGAAGAACAAGTGGAAAAAAGTGAGGGTGACAAACAAAAAACTGAGAAGGAACAGGAGTAGAAAGATAAGAGGGGAAGCAGAAACATAAGCTGTCTTGGAAGCAGCATGAAAAAGTGTTTGATAAACTGCAACTCAAGTGGTAAGAAAAGATGAGAAGTGAGGAACAATGACCGGGTTACATTGATATTTACAGATAATCTACACTCCTAACTCAGAACCATTTTGACCATATTTAACCCACGCTGCTGGCTTTTTACTTCCCTACAGGGCCCTATACAAAACCGGGAAGGTGATGGGTGGTCCACAAAAAGAGAGCAAGCATAATCTCATCTCCACTCCTTCTGTCCCCATCAACCTGTCTTCACTGAGCAAAAGAGTAGCAAGTTTTGGAAGAATGCAGGACCAAGTGGGAGGGGAGTTCTCTGCTTGTGAGAGAAGAATAGTCCAGCCAGAAGGAGAGGAAGAGCCAAGATACAAGCAACTGAACCACCCAATGCATGCAAATTGCTTCCTCCAGTGCCTGGCGCTGTAAATACTGCTGTGTTTGTAATCATAATCATCAACAAAAACATAAACATTATCCAAAACTGATATACTTACAGCAAATCTCAAAAAGAGAAGTAAATCATAGTATGATTTAGACTTTCAAGATTTTCAAGAACCAGAGAGGGTCTTCTTATTCCAGACCAAATCTCCTAAACACCTACACTTATTCTAATACCCCTGAAATGACCTATACTGTATCCTTTTACAGAAATAGATTTCCCTTTTTTATCCTGATGCTTGCCCATGTTAAAAGTCCCAGGTTTATTTGTACATTGACCTGATTAGGATTCATCCTTTGGACAGTTTAAAATAACGTGTTTCCTTAAATATTTCACCATAGGTACCATATTCATTCTTTTCATTCCAATCCCAACCTCAACTGGAACACAACTAATGCTTAATTAGTGCTCAGTTAATGGTAGGTATTAGAATGATACATGAAAGGACTAACTAAATAATTGGGACCATACACTGGAATTGTTTTTTCCATCCTTCTCTCTCTGTCTCCCTCTCTTTCCTTCTAGCTCTTTCTCTATGATTTTCTTTTGGCTATAAGGATTTATTCAGCAATGACCTTAGCTAATCAAGTCAAGCAAGAATCATTATAAATTGACATTTTAGAATTATTTTGAAACTGTGAGTTGCAGCTCATTAGAGGATTGTAACATCTTTTTAATGATGTGTTAATGCAATAGAATGGAATAGTTTACACTTGGCTAGTCTAGGAGAAAAATTTTTTTAAAAATACCACAGTGTACTTCATGAAGTAAGAGTAAAAATTGTTTCTTGAAGTTTTGTGTGTTCATACTTGTGTGTGTGTGTGTACTAGGTAGCAAGGAAAAAATTATTTTATGTATGATCATGGTCCAAACATTCCAGAAACATTCCAGAGAAATTTAACAAATGGTATTTTATAATGAAGAAGAGGATTATCTTTATAATAAGTCTAAACTGATGTCACAAAGAAATAAAAAACATAAAATAAATGCAGCTTGTATGATTTTTAACACAGATTCTAGAAGCTACAGAAAGCCCCACTGCATGTGGTCTCATCCAGCTGACGCTACAATGCAGGACCATGAAGGCAGTTTCAAAATGCATTATTTGTTCATTTTATTATCTGGATGGGAGGTGGTGAATACTTTCAATCCATAACAATAGGCTTAGCATTTCTACTCAAACCTCAGTGGATTCTCACAATTTTTTTGCAGCATTTGGGGATATCATGGGCATGATTATTACATTGTCTGGCTGGAAACACAATTTGAGGTTTGGAAGGAGACATATGCCAAGTCAAATTCCCTAACAAGAGGCTCACTGAACATAAATTTCACAAATCAGCCTTTGTACAGTATCAAGCAGACACAAGAGCTCTTGGGAAACCAGAAGCTGGTTATAGTATGTGGAAGAGATCACAGAGTTCCAGAACACACAGCCAGGTAGTAGTCCTCCAAAGACTTGCTTTCTGGAAGGCTGAGAGTCATCTAACTTCAAAGTTTACAAGGTGAAGCCCGGGTCCAGATGAGGGCTGTTGTGTTTTGTGTAGCTGATACAATGATTTATATGTTGGAAACAATATTTTAAAAATGGATGATTTTACATAGAATCTGTATGCCTAACTTCTCTTGAAAAATTCAGAATATATGGCAGCTGGGCTCTGTAACAACTGTCTTTTTTTATACAGGCAAACTTTCTCCAGTTTTCCAATGTCAGCATATGTACCTACATCTGCTTCAGTCACTTGTTTTACCTGCCTGGTCCCATGAACATTTTAACTTGCCATTCATAATATAGCAACGTGTATCTAATCAGAGCAGAGCATCTGGAAACAGAGATGGATACCGTCACAGGGGTGAAGCCTGGAAGCTAATTTAGTCAACAGTTTTTACCTTTACCCTGTTTCTTCTAAGCACAGCATTTCCTGTTCATTATAGTTGCTCAGTAAATGACCGTTGATAACTCTTCTATAGATAAATGCAGTGCACAGCAATGAAATGGAGTAGGAAATGACAACCCACTCCAGTATTCTTGCCTAGAAAATCCCATGGACAGAGGAGCCTGGTGAGCTACTGTTCATGGGATCACAAAGAGTAGGACACAACTGAGCACATAGGCAGGCAGCAATGAAAATCAGAAAGCCACATGTCTGGCAAAGAGCCTTAACAAATATCTTAGTAGTCTCTTCCCATGCAAATACTTCCACCACCTATGAGCTCACATTTTTTTTATTCTGTAGGTTTAAATTTATTTTAAAAGCAGTATAATAATGACAAGCAAGCTTTGAACAGAGAAACAAATCACCCATAATCTTATCTTGCACATTCCTAAGCAGCCCTGTACACACCATCCACATCACAATGTATCACATCTCACACACATGTGTGCACACACCTATACACAGTCCCATGGTTGCTCACCAGACGAGGTTAAGTCTTGCACTTTTCCCCTCCACTCAGCCTCCCAAAGCTCTGCACTTAGCTCCAGTATGTACTACACAGTAGGTACTCAGTAAATCCTTCTTGAATAAATGACCTCTTCTCTCTCTACTCTATTCTTTAACAGCTATCACACTAGTAAACACATTTCCAGTTTATGGCATTGTCTTCCTACTGTAAGGCTAAAGAGCATTGTGGGAAGTATCATGAATGTTCTTCTGTTCCCTTCTATCGGTTACAGACATATACATATTTTTTTACAATGAAATAGTCCTCAGCCATGAAAAAGGATGAAATTGTGCCATTTTAAAAGCTGTGGATGGACTTGCGTTTAAATTTTCAAACTTCTCTATTAAGTTAAAAACATCCAGATGTGTAATTACTCTTAGGTACTATAGTTCAAAAATATTCAAGGAGCCCAAGTTACATGTTGGAAGAATGATGGTTTCATCAAAATGAAGACACTGACAGTCGTTAATGTCTCCCAAATGCCCTGCTGGTCCTTGTATTCATGCTCTGCAGTCTAGAAGTCACTTCCTTTATTCCCACATTTAGTTCAAATCCCGCCTCAACCACAATGAGGCCTCTCCTGACTCTCTCTTCTCTTGGTTATGATAGTTCCTGCCTTTCCACTCTTAGCTGGGGAGGGGGCACTTAATAGAAACTTTACTTCTATTGTTCTTTCTGCAATAACCTGTCAAATAAATATTAATTTAACATGTGAAGCCAATGCATAATCACTTTCAAGTTTATAATACATATAAAATCCTCATCTTCATGGAAGTGACATTCAACTCTATGTAACATCCAAAATTCCCCGTCACCAGTTCAAAATTGAGCACACATAGGTTCTAAGAAAATGTTCATTTAATAACTCATTGAACAGAGAAAACAAATGAGTGAAGGAGCCTATGGGTAAATAGACTGGAGAATTCTGTGTCCTTTGGATTGTCTACACTCTTACTTTTGGGTTTTTACATTTGCACCATGATGTGCCAGGACACATTCACAACCATGAACTGCTCCAAACCTGAGAGTGTGCACCATGCTGCTCTGTTTCTGTGGCTTTCATGGTAATAAGAATAGATCCAGAATAAGAAGAGAAAGGCCTGACATGGTCGAGAAAGCTTGAGAATCAGGAATCCACAGATGTTTTGGGGTCCAGAATCTGCTATAAGTGGATGCATTTGACCGTAAATTCCCTGTGGGTGGCTAATTGATCCACTTTAAAACTCAGTTTCCTCATTTTCAGAATAACAAGGATATTTTAGATCCAATCTCAGTTCTTCCAGTAGTAACTTGTGATCTTAATTAGACTTAGTACTAGGGATAGGCTTTTCCTGACATTTAAAGCAGCAAAAAGAAATGACATATCCTAATTTACAAAAAGGAAAAAACAGAACATTCTCACCATGTTTTGTTCTTGTTGATGTTGCTTTGAATTTTTCCCTTTAATCACTTTTGATCCATGGTGCTAATAACAGAAAAAGTTACTTTGCTTAAGTTGCAAAAAAAAAAAAGAAGAAGAAAATTATTCTCTTTTTTCATGTTCCTTGGTCTCATCAGTCAGTATACAAGTTTGTTGCCTCTTAAACTGAATTTGGTAGACTTGATTTAGAATGTTTTAAAAAATAGGATAACTTTTGTTATTTATTTAATCCAAATCTTTTTCTAGAAACCATCCTAGAATGATACATTAATTCATAAGAAAAAGAGATAAAGTAGGAATTCTTAAACATCAGCATGTTTCATATATACGCTACTATATTAGACTGTAAGGAATCTGCCTGCAGTGCAGGAGACCCAGGTTTGATCCCTGGATTGGGAAGATCCCTTGGAGAAGGAAATGGCAACACACTCCAGTATTCTTGCCTGGAGAATCCCATGGACAGAGGAGCCTGGCAGGCCACAGTCCATGGGTTTGCAAAGAGTCAGACATGACTAAGTGACTAAAACAAACAAATATATACAAAATAGATAATCAATAAGGATCTACTGTATAGCACAAGGAACTCTACTTTCTACTCTGTAACAACCTATATGGGGAAAGAATCTGAAAAAGAATAGATAGATGATTGTGTATAACTGAATCACTTTGCTATATACCTGAAACTAATACAACATTGTAAATCAAATATAGTCCACTATAAAAGAAAAACAAAACTAGAAAAAAAAATTAGCATGGTTCAGAATTATCTGGAAAACTTGTTAATATATGGATTACAATAGGCCCCATCCCAAAGACTTTTTTATTTACTATTTCTGAGCTGGACCTGATAAATGCATTTATAACAAGTTCCCTGGTGAGGCTGATACTAGTGGCCAAGGGGCCACTCTTGACAACCACTTTTCTATAATATGGGGCTTCCCTGGTAGTTCAGTCAGTGAAGCATCTGCCTGCAATGCAGGAGACCCCGGTTCGATCTCTGTGTTGGGTAGATCTGCTGGAGAATGAAATGGCAACCCACTCCAGTATTCATGCCTGGAAAATCCCATGGACCGAGGAGCCTGGTAGGCTACAGTTCATCGGGTCGCAAAGAGTCGAACAGGACTGAGCGATTTCATTTTCACTTTTCTGTAATATAATGCTTGTTTTGATAGCTATTGTTTGCAGCCCTTAAAGACAAAGTCAGGATCCATTAGTGAAAATTACTGAAATAGTATAGTCCAATATAGCTAAAAAAGTTCTTAGCGTTTAATTTGTCCAATAGTAGAAATGTCTAACCTTCACACTGCAGAAGCCTCCTAGCATCTGAAGACAAGATGGCCAGTCATTACTTAAAAGTCCAAAAAGAAAGTCAAATTAAAAGACCTCTAAAGCTCAGATGGTAAAGAATCTGCATACAATGCAGGAGACCCAGGTTTGATCCCTGGGTGGAGATGATCCCCTGGAGTAGGAAATGGCAACCTACTCCAGTATTCTTGCCTGGGAAATCTCATGGACAGAGCAACCTAGCGAGCTACAGTCCATGGTGTCACAGAACTGAACACTGAGTGACTAACACTTTCACTTTTTCACTTCAAAATTTCTATATCTCTAACCTACTACAAAATTCTCAACAAATAAGTCAGAAAAATTATATTTTATGTGTTTTATGCAGTACGTTTATAGTCTATCCCATACTTCCCCTTAATTAACTTGAGTTTGCTCTTTGTTGCAATTGCTGTTTTTAATGTATTTCAAAAGTTGAGCCTCTGTTGCCTCACATTCACAGATTTAAAATGATGAGAGGGCAAGAGAATTACGTTTGGAAGAAGCTTGCTTTTATCCAGGCACTGCACACTTCAAATAAAGAGTTTTAAAAGTCTTCACTCCCTCTAGTCTGCATCCTTACTGACAGAGAATAAAAAATTTAAATGAAAGATAATCAATTATTGATCTGCATTCTTTTTTCACAGACATTTTTGTGCAATTACACCATGCTAGCGTTTACTTTGATTTCAGCAGTATGCATAGTACTAATTGATTTTGCTTTATTGAAATAAAATTGCAAGGCTGCTAGATCAGCTTTAACCCTTTACCTTCCAGGAAATGTTGCTTATGCCAAGGAAAGAGCCAAGTTGCACCACAATATAACTCTATTTTAAAATGTTCTATCCTTTTATGTTTGGAGAAAACATAAGTTTTTTTTAAGAAAGCATTTTATAAGATGTCTCTAGCAAGGAGGGACTCTGGCAGATTTTTAAATACCTACATGAAGAATTTAATAAACTTGTCTTGAGGACCACCTGTCTGTTGGAAGCATCCATCTATTGATTTTTTTCACTAGTTTGTTCACCAACTATTTATTGTCACACCTAAAGGAAGAGAAAAGCAGAAAGTGGAGGAGTATAAACAGATCACAGTTTCCAGTGCAAACTCAGGAGTTCCCTTGCCTCATTTTACTTTTCACTGGTTGCAGAGAGAAGTGAGAATAAAGAACAATGTGAGGCTTAGAATATTAATGGATCAAGGCTTCTCTCCCAATTCATCCCACCCTCCCCTTCTAGAGCTTGATTCCGTGTTCTGTGATGACCTGGAGGGGGGATGCTGCAGTCCATGGGGTCGCTAGGAGTCAGACAAGACTGAGCGACTTCACTTTCATTTTTCACCTTCATGCATTAGAGAAGGAAATGGCAACCCACTAGTGTTCTTGCCTGGAGAATCCCAGGGACAGCGGAGCCTGGTGGGCTGCTGTCTATGGGATCGCACAGTCGGACATGACTGAAGCAACTTAGCAGCAGCAGCAACAGAGGTGGGATGGGGGGAGGGAGGCTCAAGGGAGAGGGGATATGCGTATATATATAGCTGATTCATGTTTTTGTACATGAGAAACTAACACAACATGGTAAAGCAATTCGAATAATAAAATAAGAAATAAAAACAATAATAATGTTAAAACATTAATGGAACATTATGATATGCAATTGAGATTCCCCTTCAATACACTGGAAAAATTAATTAGAGATCATAGCAAGAAGTAAACCAATGACATATAAATGAAAAACTAGAGGAGATTGTAGTATAGTAAAGTCATATAATGCAGTAATAAGAAAAAGCAGTGGGGAAAAATTTACAAAAAGCTGCCCTGGACCTAAGATTTGAGACTTCATGTACTATATGTATATGCATATATATGTATGTTTCAAAGTAATTTACACATACCACCACACTTCATCCCTAAGTAGATCAGCATCCTTCTCCCAAAACTAATTCCCTACCTAATACTATCCTCATACAAACAATAATTATGTAATATTATCTGATATCCTTTTCTCCAACTCTCAAGATCTGAGAAGTTTAAAAGGCAGAAGTCCTTTCCATAAGTGATATAGAAGATATTTCCTTAAACTTTATTTAATAAATGTAGTTGATAAATTGGTTGATAATAGTCGGGTATAATGAAAAATGTTCTGGTCTGTCCTAAGACATTTGTAACTTAATTGTTGTTCAGCCACTAAGTTGTGTCTAACTCTTTGTGACTCCATGAATTGCAGAATGCCAGGCTTCCCTGTCTTCCACTCTCTCTCGGAGCTTGCTCAAACTCATCCATTGAGCCGATGATGTCACCCAACCATCTCCTGCTCTGTTACCCGCTTCTTCTTCTGCCTTCAGTCTTTCCCAGCATCAGAGTCTTTTCCAATGAGTCAGTTCTTCGCATCAGGTGACCCAAGTTTAGCTTCAGCATCAATTCTTCCAATGAATATTCAGGGTTGATTTCCTTTAAGATTGACTAGTTTGACCTCCTTGCAGTCCAAGGGACTCTCCAGAGTCTTCTCCATCACCACAGTTTGAAAGCATCAATTCTTTGGCTTTCACCCTTCTTTATGGTTCAACTCTCACATCCATACATGACTACTATCATGTCATGTATGATAGTATGATAGTATGATATGATACATCACTATCATACTATGATACATGAAAAATCATAGCTTTGACTAAAGGGACCTTTGTTCGCAAAGTGATGTCTCTGTTTTTTAATATGCTATCTAGGTTTGTCATAGCTTTTCTTCCAAGGAGCAAGCGTCTTTTAATTTAACTTAATATTCCAATTCTAAATTGTATTTTAAAATAAATTCCTCAAAAAACTGGAAATAGAACTGCCATATGATCCAGCAATCGCACTGCTGGGCATACACACCGAGGAAACCAGAATTGAAAGAGACACATGTACTCCAATGTTCATTGCAGCACTGTTTATAATAGCCAGGACATGGAAGCAACCTAGATGTCCATCGGCAGATGAATGGATAAGAAAGCTTTGGTACATATACACAATGGAGTATTTTTCAGCCATCAAAAAGAATGCATTTGAATCAGTTTTAATGAGGTGGATGAAATTGGAGCCAATTATACAGAGTGAAGTAAGCCAGAAAGAAAAACATCAATACAGTATACTAACGCATATATATGGAATTTAGAAAGATGGTAACCTGAACCCTGTATACGAGACTGCAAAAGAGACATAGGCATATAGAACAGTCTTTGGGACTCTGTGGGAGAGGGTGAAGGTGGGATGATTGGGGAGAACGGCATTGTAGCATGTATATTATCATAAGTGACCAGTCCAGGTTCGACGCATGATACAGGATGCTTGGGGCTGGTGCACGGGGATGACCTGGAGGGAGGATATGGGGAAGAGGGAGGTGGGAGGGGGGTTCAGGAAAGAGAGCACATGTACACCCGGGGCGGATTCATGTCAATGTATGGCAAAACCAACCAATATATTAATGTAAGGTAATTTGCCTCCAATAAAATAAATTTAAAAAATAAAATAAAATAAATTGATAAGAACAAAGGTGGTCACTAAATTTTTGCCAATTATGTTTCTTCATAAAGTGTTATAAATGTAAATATATATACCAATATTTTAATATTTTGTTGATGGTGACCATTGGTATTATCAAGTCTTTCTTGGAACAGTACAGTGTGAGTTCCTAAGAGACCCTATGATCAACAATCTTGGAAAAATTCTCTCATCTTGGAAAAACATAACTACAAGCCCATAACTGGGCACAAAAATGAAGTTAATAGAGAGGCAAAAGGTAAAAAGGCAAAAAGACAGAAAGATAAAAGAAAAATAGGAAATATATGTAATGACATAGAGAAAGAAATCAACTTCACTGCTACTGAAAACTTCGAGAATGTAAGAAAATAATAAATTCAGGAAGCAGTCAATTCAAAAATAACTCAAATTCAATTCTAAAAGAATATACAAATAATATTTGTGAGTTGCTATTTAAAATAACTGGACAATCGGGCATCTAAAGGAGATCAATCCTGGGTGTTCTTTGGAAGGACTGATGCTAAAGCTGAAACTCCAATACTTTGGCCACCTCATGCAACGAGTTGACTCACTGGAAAAGACTCTGATGCTGGGAAGGATTGGGGGCGGGAGGAGACGGGGACGACAGAGAATGAGATGGCTGGATGGCATCACTGACTCGATGAACATGAGTCTGAGTGAACTCGGGGAGTTGGTGATGGACAGGGAGGCCTGGCGTGCTGTGATTCATGGGGTCGCCAAGAGTCGGACACGACTGAGCGACTGAACTGAACTGAATAACTTGTAACATACAACCTACTGAAAAGTTTTATGGTCTTTCTTTTCCCTCTTCTCCACACAAAATACCATTGTCAATTATTTTTCAACATGTTCATGTTTCCTATAAACAATACAAGATTTCAGACCATCTTAAATATCACTGTACGTTCACACGACCTAGCAGTAAAGTGTCTTTCACATACCAGACATTCAATAAATATTTGCCTGTCCCATTGATAAGAATGGAAAACATAATTTCTTTTAATTCTTCATACCAACGCTAGGTTACTAATAAAATATCCCAGGAGTCCTTGGGAGCAGTAACTTTTCTTTTTGAAAATTTCTCAGTTGAAAAAGCAAATGAGCTTCTTATCTTTAACTAACAAAGAATAGATAGTAAATGCAGGCTCACAGTAGCCCAAAATTGCACTGGTGTGTCCCCAGCTCTAAACAATGACAAAAAGTACATTAACCACAAGATCAAGATGCCTAATCAATTTGCAAGTACATGGAAGGCCTTAGAATGATGGGTAATAAGCAGCATGACTTTGTGACCAACAAATCATGTTAGACCAATTCAATTGCCTCCTCTGACAGAGTGGCAGACCTTGTATGTAGGGAGGAAGGGACAGACATAATATATTTTGACTTCAGGGAGGCTTCTGACTTTGTTCCACATGACATGCTCATCAACAAGGTAGGAAAATATGGCTTGCTGTCAGAGATGGATTAAATTGATTAGAGCAGTGGCTAATTGGAACGAGAAGGAAAATCACAGACTGCATGAAAACATAAATGCAGAGCCAAATATGCTGGCGTTTGGGTCTGGATAAATTCAAGGGCAAATGAGTATAGCAGGCAAAGCAGAACACAGTTAGATGGCAGATCCTTGCCCATAAATACAATCGCTCATGTCTTTTAATGGCATTTCTTCTAACTTTGGACATTAACAAGTATAGGAATAAATGGAAACTCTGTTACTGTACTTGCAGGAAAGGCGTTATGTTAGAGCAAAGCTTTGTGTCTTCAAAATATACTTTTAAAATGCAAAGAAAAACCCCTAGATATAATTATTTTTCTATTAAACTACTAATATTAAGTCTCCATCATGAGTAAGTCTCCATTCATCTTCAAATGAATGAATTTTTATAGATCTTGCCAGATATGACAGATTGAATGAGAATAAGAAAATAAGATGATTAAATTGCGAAGGGAAGAAACAGGAGAGAAATCTTGGGGGCACACTAAATGGCTAAAGGTAGAGCAATACGGACTTCTAATAATTCTGACTGTAGTCTGATTGGACCTGAAATTATTTTTTTGGTTAGTCTGTTAGTTAAGAACTGACCCTAAATTCAGCATTTAGATCAGGGCAATCAATATTTTGAACCCATCAGATCAACTGGAAGAACTATCACTATCATAGAAATTTCGTCAGGAATTGGGGAATCCTTTATGACAAGTAAATCTTTACTAGACACCAAGTAAGTGTCCATCCCTGCTAGACACAGCCACTGCTCTCCAAGATCTGGGGCACTAAAGGCAAAGATAATACCTATGAAAGATAAAGTATATGTATTTGGATATCGCCTCTCTCCAGCATCTGTGATTTCTTTCTCTCACTTGAATATATCCTACTCCCCTTTCTCTAAAAACTTGCACCTGATTTTGGCACATTTAATGATTTTAAGAGGTGTTTAAATATTCTTTGAGATTCCTCCTTTGAAAAGTTGAAGACTAATTCCTCTCCCCTTAACCGTGGGTTGTGTTTAGGGACTGCTTCTATCAATATGACAAAAATGTTGGTGTGTCACTTTAGGGAAAAGTTTACAGAAGGACCTCAGAAGGAAAGATACTGATGTATTTGACAATAATAAATTTAAAACATTTATTCATTAAGACATAATGTAAAAAATACAAGCCACAGAATGTGAAAAAATATTTTTAACTGCATCACTATCAAAGAACTTGTATCCAGATTACACAAGGAACTACAAATTGATAAAAAGTTGGACACATCAATAAAAACAGTAGTTTGAAGTCTTAACTGAGCATTTTGTAAAAGAGAAAATTCAAATGGTCAATAGACAAATAAAATAAGATCAACCTTGTTAGTAAGCAGGGAAAAGGAAATGAAAACTACAGAGATCTACAAGTATATATACATCAAATTGGCAAAAATAAAAATCTGAGAAAGCCTAGTATTTGGTGACAATATAAAGCATTGTCTGCTAAAACTAAAAACAGGCATACACTGTGACTCAGCAATTTCACTCCTAGGTGGTAAACATACCATAGGAACCATGGGCACTCAGGCACCAGGATACAGGCAAAATAACTTTAATAGTGGCATAGATTTTATAGCCAAAACCGAGGGAAAATTACTATATTTATAAAAAGTATGTACATATATATAAGAATATGCTACTATATATAATAATATGCTACATTTATAAAATATAGAAATTAAAATAAATAAAACAATGTGCATCAACTCAGATAAATCATATAGATATATGAATAAAAAAGCACAACACAAAAAATACATAAGCACAATATATCATTTATTTATATTAAGTTTACAAAATACAAAATAAACAGCACTGTCAAGGGAGGCAGATATTGGTGCTAAAATTATAAAACAAAGCAAGAAAATGATTACCATAAAATTCAGCATAGCATTTACCTCTAGCAGGTAAAGAGATTTGAAGATATTCCTAAGTGAACATATGGGGAGCTTCTGGAATGCTGACCATGTTTTATTTCTTGACCTATGTGGTAATTCACAGGTTTCACTTTTTAGCTCATCCATTGCATTTGTTTATTTATGTTTTAGGCACTTTTCCTGTGCATTATATTTTAAAATAAAAGATTTACCAAACAACAGCAAATTTATGCCACATCCCAAGAAACTAGCTTCATTTCCCACAATACTATGGTAATTGCTCCCTGGGTTTTTCTCAAGAATTCCATAAAATAGTTGGAAAGATATTTATACTGTGTTTTGTCGGCTTCATTACATTGCAAATATTCATTAAATAACTATTAATTGAGTGCCTACTATGTGACAGGCACTGTTCTAGGTATTTAGAATTAGAGCAGAGAAACAAAAATAAAACCCATGCCCTCACTCAACGAACTTATATTCCAGTTTAAGTTTAAAATAAGGAATTACATTAGCAAATAAGATTCTTTATTCTAAGAATAAAGAGAAGTTAGCCTCAGGAAAGACTGCATCTAAGAATTCAAATAGCATAACAATTCTGAATCTCAACATTTCTCTCATTTGGCTTAAAGTTGTATTTAGGCCCTATTCCCCTTAGACCTCTCTGTAAGTTAGGGGGAATAACGAGAACTAGCTTTACAGTCAAACTCTTCCAGTTTACATCCAAGGGGAAAGACTATCTCCTTTGTATCTATAAATAAAAAATTTCAGGGAAGAGCTCTGATTGGTCACTCTAAAATCATTATTTCATCCATAAGCCAATCACTGAGCCCAAGATAATGATGTAGTCTGATTGGTCAAGCCTGGATCTTATACCCAATCCTGTGATGGGACAAATCTGGTATTGCAATTGGTAGCCCTACTAAATGGCATGGAGTCAAGGAGAGGAATTTACAAAAGAAACAGTGCTGAAATCAGAATTGAGTAGATAGTACTGGGTTGGTGTAATCTCCAACAAGTACACATAATAGAGATCAGACTGTGATAAGGGCAATCACAGAAAATAAAACATAAAGCCCTGCAGGGTCCCAGAGAAAGGAATTTTCTAATTGAAGAATCAAGGAAATCTTCACAAATCTGCATTCACCCTCCTTCATTTCACAGGATCTGATCTCAAATCTACCTCTGAAAGAATCAAACTGATCATCTTATTTAGAATTTAAGAAACATAGATCTGAGAGGGGCATGAAGGTTACACTGGATGTCTTGACACCCTCTGAACAGGATGAGTGCTGACAGAATCTATAACATTAGTATGATGCTGAGGAAGGTGGCCCCATAATCTGTCTCAGAGAGCAGGCTCAGGGTTTAATAGTCCTTGTCTGTTCTGCCAGGATTAAATACTGCTGTCCTTAACCAAGCTGAGATAATGTGAGTTTATAAAACAGTCAATAAAGAACAATGATGCAACCAGAGAGGAAATTCGAAACCCTAAGACGCTCTGCGTTTAAGCTCTGTGTCCCTAACTCAGGATTTCTGAAAGTCCTTCCTTGCTATTCATACATAGTTTAATGAGTGTCTAACAGACGTCTAACAAATGCCAAAGCCTTTGACTGTGTGGATCACAATAAACTGTGGAACATTCTGAAAGAGATGGGAATACCAGACCACCTGACCTGCCTCTTGAGAAACCTGTATGCAGGTCAGGAAGCAACAGTCAGAACTGTACATGGAACAACAGACTGGTTCCAAATAGGAAAAGGAGTACGTCAAGGCTGTATATTGTCACCTTGCTTATTTAACTTATATGCAGAGTACATCATGAGGAATGCTGGGCTGGAAGAATCACAAGCTGGCATCAAGATTGCTGGGAGAAATATCAATCACCCAGATATGCAGATAACACCACCCTTATGGCAGAAAGTGAAGAGGAACTCAAAAGCCTCTTGATGAAAGTGAAAGAGGAGAGTGAAAAGGTTGGCTTGAAGCTCAACATTCAGAAAACAAAGATCATGGCATCTGGTCCCATCACCTCATGGGAAATAGATGGGGAAACAGTGGAAACAGTGTCAGACTTTATTTTTTTGGGCTCCAAAATCACTGCAGATGCTGACTGCAGCCATGAAATTAAAAGACGCTTACTCCTGGGAAGGAAAGTTATGACCAACCTAGATAGTGTATTAAAAAGCAGAGACATTACTTTGCCAACCAAGGTCCGTCTAGTCAAGGCTATGGTTTTTCCCGTGGTCATGTATGGATGTGAGAGTTGGACTGTGAAGAAAGCTGATGGCTGAAGAATTGATGTTTTTGAACTGTGGTGTTGGAGAAGACTCTTGAGAGTCCCTTGGACTGCAAGGAAATCCAACCAGTCCATTCTAAAGGAGATCAATCCTGGGTGTTCATTGGAAGGACTGATGCTAAAGCTGAAACTGCAATACTTTGGCCACCTCATGCGAAGAGTTGACTCACTGGAAAAGACTCTGATGCTGGGAAAGGTTGGGGGTGGGAGGAGAAGGGGGCAACCGAGAATGAGATGGCTGGATGGCATCACGGACTCTGTGGACATGAGTTTGAGTGAACTCCAGGAGTTGGTGATGGACAGGGAGGCCTGGCGTGCTGTGATTCATGGGGTCGCAAAGAGTCAGTCACGACTGAGTGACTGAACTGAACTGAACAGAGGTCTTGTTCTTTCCTCTTATGGGCTGCCCTGAAATATCAAAGCTTTTTCCTGGAATCTTGGACTATGATTTTAAGAAACTATTACAAAATATGGTTACCTCCTTCAGATTCTGCATGTGCATTCACTCACCATATTCTAGAATCAATCTAATTATAATAACAAATTTAAAACAGGCCCCGACATCAAATTTAAAACAGCCCCCCCCCACCTTCTCTCTTCACACTCAAATGAAACTCTCTGTGATAAACTGCACTTCTCTAACAGAACTTTGAAACACAGCACCAGCCATCTCCTTGGGCAGCCCTAAAGGCAATGAATTCCACATCCACCCCACTAATTGTCACCTGTGTGTGTCATATATCTCTCTCTCCAACCCCACCACTGGATTAATTTTCCTTTGGAACAAAAGACTGTGTCCCCCTTATCTCTGATTTCTTAAACTCATTATATAATCTTGGACCCATAAAATAATGCTTTATGTAGAATGGACACTTGATAAATAACTGATAATTTTCAAATTTTTACATTAAAGAATAAGCAATTCTGCCAAATAGTCACTTATCGTCCCAATAGCTGTATGACTCAGAGAAAACCCTTACCAATCCAATGATAACTACACCATGGGATTAGGTGACCAGAATGGGGGTATAAAGAGAGTGGAGCTGGTTAGAAATAGACAGGCACACAGTAATTAAAAAAACAAGAAGTATCAGACATTTCTAAGTTCAAATTTTAGCAAGCTCTTTAAGTTCTTTAGCTCCCAGTTTCCTATTTATGAGATGAATATAATACATTGTTATCTAGGTTATTGTAAGGAGTAAGTAAAATGAGGATGTAAAATCAACAGACATGTGTGTAAATGTCTTTTAAAAACAGTGGTGTTGGTGTGTTTGTAAATTGTATTTTGAGGTCCTAGTCATCCTTTGTGATGGAAGCCTAATCTCAGCTAGTTTGGAGTATCTGTTATCTCCACAGGGTTGCCTTTATTTGGGGCACCATTCATGTAGCTCTGAGATACAAGTTGGTTAGCGGCATGTGTCCACTTGTGTACACTGAAATAGATGCATCTTTGGCCTCAGGTCACTGCTGACACCCTCCTAATTCACATCATAACTTCTTAGTTCTATGGATTATCTGATAGTTCTTTGCCCTGGCTAGAAAATCTATGTGAGAAGATCTATACTCCAGTTTGTCATGCCTAGTAGCCATTCCCTTTCTAGGAAATTGTTGCCTAAAGAAAATACAGAACCTCTCCAACTGGTAGGGTTTTGTCCCTCCCAAATTACTATCAGAGGAACAATAAGCAAAACCTTCTCTCTGGGACCCACCAAACTCTGCTCTATCTTCCCTGCTCCTACCTTCTTCCAAGTTGGAGAAATTTTCTATGTGGGAAAAGTTCTACTCTTCTCAAAGTCCGCTTCTCCCAAATATTTCACCTTTACCTGAAGTGATCTCAGATTTCCTAAAGTCAGAAATACTCCCTGTTTTCCTCTTTCTGGTTTTCTCATGCCTCCTGAAGATGGTGGAATTGAAGGAGGGATGCAGGAATACAGGCAGAATGAAAGCACAGAGAAAACATTGGGAGGAAAATCCATCCAGCAAGTGAATTATTGTTACTAGTTCAACAAAAGATGGGGATGAACAAAGTATTTCAGATACTTTAATACTTTAGCTATTTTATGGATAATTGCCTCTTAGTCTTTGAAGGGTGTCCCAAGTTGGAAACACCATTTTAACAAAATTATCGCCAAATAAAAGTTCACAGTTGTTACATTGCTGAAAAACATGTTTTCCAGAAAGAAGAAAGTGGGGTATCTATAAGCAGAGTTTGCCCTCCAAGCACCACATCTCCCTCCTACTTTGTTTTCTTCTTTCTCATACCCTGAAAACTCCCTTTCTTCTTTTGTTCAGGCATTTGTTTTCTCCATCCTCCACAGAGATCCATACAGATCTTCCCCCCTCACAGTATCACATGGCAATAGATTCCATCTGTTACCTCCTTGACTGCAAACCCCACTCCCTCACTCATATATCCAAACTGAAGGCTTCAGTGACTCAATACTCCAAAGGATATGAATTTTAAAGGCCAGTAAGAAAAGGAATCAATAGTAATCACTAGCAGATAGACAAATAGGCTTTTTGATGGTTCTTAGAGACTCTAACCGGACAAGGCAATGGCAAGCCACTCCAGTACTCTTGCCTAGAAAATCGCATGGACAGAGGAGCCCGATGGGCTGCAGTCCATGGGGTCGATACTAGCCGGACATGACTGAGCGACTTCACTTTCACTTTCACACATTGGAGAAAGAAATGGCAACCCACTCCAGTGTTCTTGCCTGAAGAATCCCAGGGAAGGGGGAGCCTGGTCGGCTGCAGTCTATGGAGTCGCACAGAATCAGACACGACTGAAGCGACTTAGCAGCAGCAGGAGCAGACACTCTAACGGAGAAGGCATTGGCAACCCACTCCATTACTCTTGCCTAGAAAATCCCATGGATCGAGGAACCTGGTAGGCTGCAGTCCGTGGGGTCGCAAAGAGTCTGACACGACTGAGCAATTTCACTTTCCCTTTTCACTTTCATGCATTGGAGAAGGAAATGGCAACCCACTCTAGTGTTCTTGCCTGGAGACTCCCAGGGACGGGAGAGCCTGGTGGGCTGCCGTTTATGGGGTCACACAGAGTCGGACATGACTGAAGTGACTTAGCAGCAGCAGCAGCACCAGCAGATACTCTAAAGTATGAAACACCTAACAGCTACAGAATACACATTCATTGTAAGCACATTATTGACAAAAACGGCTAATATTGCAACATATTTAAGTCTCAAATTTTAAAGGAATGAAATCATACAGATTATATTTACAACCACATTATAATTAAATTTAATACTAAAACAAAAGTAACTAATAAAAACACTATATATTTTGGAAATTAAATACTTCTTGTTATAACAATATGTCAAAGGAGAAATCATAATTTAAAAAATTTTAATGAACTTTTATTGAATGTGTGTGTGCTTAGTCACTCAGCCATTCCGACTCTTTGTGACCACATGGACTGTAACCCCCTAAGCTTGTTTGTCCATGTGGATTTTCCTATTCAAGAATACTGGAGTGGATTCCCAAGCCCTCCTCTATGGAATCTTCCCAACCCAGTGATCAAACCCAGGTCTCCTGCATTGCAGGTAAATTCTTTACCATCTGAGCCACAGGGGAAGCCTTTTTATTGAATAGTAATAACAAAAAAGATACTACACTGCAAAATATGTGGGCTACAAATAATGTAGAAATCAGAAGAAATGTACAGATTTAATGTATGTCTTAGAAAATAATAGTGTGTGAAAATTAACATACATCCATTTGGCACAGATCCTTCTTCAAAGAAGGACTTGCTGTTCAGCTGTGGGAAAAACAGTCAGCAGACAATCTTCATCTGTCAGCTCCTATAGGGTCCACCTCAGCTGCACAGAGCCACCTACCAACCATAAGACCAGGTCCACATCTAATAACTGGGTGAAGAAGGGGTTGACCAGACCAGCCCAATGTTGAAAATCCAACAGTGTATTCAAAGACAGTACTTTGAAGGACAGTATTTGCTCTAGAGCTCCCCACCAAGTTGGCTCAGACTTATAGAGCCTGCATCACAGTTTGGTGCTGCTTCTGCTTTCATTCTTTTTCCCATCTCACACTACCAACTTCATCTCAGTGTATGAGACAAGTGAATCCAATCTGCGATATCATCGCAAAAAATGAGAAAAAGGAAAGCACATTAAACTGATAAAAATTATAGAAGAAAATAATAAAAATTTGACTAAAAATTATTGATGAAAGCAGACATTCAATAGAGATGATTCTTTTTAAACGATTAATTAAAAAAAATTACAAATAACCAGTAAAGCTTACAGGAAAAAACAGAGAAGAAGCACAATTAGTCAACGCAAGGAATGGAGAAAGAAATATCATCTCAGATGCTCAAGACATTTAATGGATGATAAGAGGATATTAAATCACCCTTATGTGAATACTTTTTAAAATAGAACTGCCATATGATCCAGCAATCGCACTCCTGGGCATGCACACCGAGGAAACCAGAACTGAAAGAGACACATGTACTCCAATGTTCATTGCAGCACTGTTTATAATAGCCAGGACATGGAAGCAACCTAGATGTCCATCTGCAGATGAATGGATAAGAAAGCTTTGGTACATATACACAATGGAGTATTATTCAGCCATTAAAAAGAATACATTTGAATCAGTTCTAATGAGGTGGATGAAACTGGAGCCTATTATACAGAGTGAAGTCAGCCAGAAAGAAAAACACCAATATAGTATACTAATGCATATATATGGAATTTAGAAAGATGCAAATGATAACCCTGTATATGAGACAGCAAAAGAGACACAGATGTATAGAACAGTCTTTGGGACTCTATGGGAGAGGGTGAGGGTGGGATGATTTGGCATTGAAACACGTATGTTGTCATATGTGAAACGAATCACTAGTTCAGGGTCAATGCATGTTATAGGATGCTCGGGGCTCACATGCGGGGATGACCCAGAGGGAGGATAAAGGGAGGAGGGAGGTGGGAGGGGGGTTCAGGAGGGGGAACTTATGTAAACCTGGGGCGAATTCATGTCAATGTATGGCAAAACCAACCAATATAATATTGTAAAATAATTTGCCTCCAATAAAAAATAAATTAATTACCAAAAAAATATAAATAAATAAATAAAATAAAATAAAATTACAACAAATGTACACAGTTCAAGTAAAAGATAACTTAACCAAACAAAACCGAGAAGGATTTGAAAATTTCAGCAGCCCTATAGCCATTAAAGTGAATTACCCAGTGATTTTCAAAATGTTCTCCAAAAACTCAAACCCCAATAAGTGGTAGCCATGGAAATCTACCAATTCTTAAAAAAATAATTTAAATGTTTACATAGTAAGTAGAGAAGAGGAATGAAAAAGTAGATAAAGTGAGGGAGCACTTCTCAACTCATTTTATGGGGCCAGCATAGATTGGATATGAAAGTACAAGAACAGTGTAGGAAGAAAAGCTGCAGAAAATTTTTACTAATTAATATTTATGCAAACATCTTAAAGTGTTAACAAAGCAAACTCATTAACCTGTCAAAAAAACTGGTTTAAATGCAAATTTTTTTAACATTGGAAAATTAATTAGTATACTCCTCCTAGTAATAGATTGCCAAATACTTATACAATGATTTCAGTAGTTTCTGAAAGAAGGCTCAATAAAATTGAACATTCATTCATTTTAAAGAAGGAATACCTCTTTCCAGCCCTTCACTTTCAGTCTGTATGTGTCCCTTGCATCGAGGTGGGTCTCTTGTAGACAACATATATAGGGGTCTTCTTTTTGTATCCATTCAGCCAGACTTTGTCTTTTGGTTGGGACATTCAACCCATTCACATTTAAGGTAATTATTGAAAAGTATGATCCCATTGTCATTTACTTTATTGTTTTGGGTTCAAGTTTATACACCCTTTCTGTGTTTCCTGTCTAGAGAAGATCCTTTAGCATTTGTTGGACAGCTGGTTTGGTGGTGCTGAATTCTCTCAGCTTTGGCTTGTCTGTAAAGCTTTTGATTTCTCCTTCATATTTGAATGAGATCCTTGCTGGGTACAGTAATCTGGGTTGTAGGTTATTTTCTTTCATCACTGTAATACACATATTAATAAATCTCAATTATCTGTTTTAAAGATTTTTTTATTATATAGAATCACAATATGTGTATATTGCTCTATGATTACGTGGTTTTATTTAATAAATTAATATTGAACATCAAAAAATAAAAAGAAAATAGTAAGTTTGGAGTGTGCTTGAATGGTGAGTGAAGGACAATGATAGCATACTGACAATGTCAGCTAAACTCTCCAAGCTTTAGTCTCAGTTCCACCAGTTCATTTGTCTGTTCTTGCACCCTCATTATGCCTTTTTTATTAGTACAGTTTTATATAGTATTTTTTGATATCTTGTACGGAATGTTCTGAATTTCCTTAGCTACGGGCAGACCTTTATTTTTCTGTATCAACTGTAGGTTAAATTTATAAACTTTCGAAACAAAAGTTAAGTGGAATTCTGATTGGGGTTACAGTGATTTTATGGAACTTACATCAACTATTTGGGGAGAATCAATATTTTTCTTACATTAAATTCATTGTTCCATCCAACAGCAAAGAATGTCTCTCCAAATATTTGCATTATCTTCTAATTCCTTTATTAAAATTTGATTTTTTCACATAAGAAGAAAAAAGAAGGAAAAGTCTTGGGAACCCATTTGGAAAGAAACTTCCTGAATCCAAATAAAAATATATACAAGAAAAAGAAAATTTTAAAAAACTTCAGCAAAACATCAGATTTAAAAACTTTCCCTTTTAGACAAAAATAAAACAAGGATTCTCACTATCACCCTTTAATTTGACATTGTATTGGAGATTTAACCCAATGTGGTACGATAAAAGAAGAAATAAAATGTGTAAGAATTGAGGATTTCCAGGCTGGGATGGAAACACAGAAGGCTCCTGAATTTCCCTCCTCTCCAGGATACTTGAATATACATACAGCTTTTTTGCTCTTGTTCAGTTGCTAAATCATGTCTGACTCTTTGCAATCACATGAACTGCAGCACTATAGGCTTTCCTGTCCTTCACTGTCTCCCAGAGTTTGCTCAAACTCATGTCCATTGAGTCAGTGGTGCTATCTAATTCAGAACAATTTCTTCTTGAGAGAAATCCAGAAGCTACATGAGTGAGTCCTACATATTAACTGATGGAGAAAATACCCACATCAAGATGGGTAGAAAAGACTGACACTCTCCCACCATAAACCCTACCCCGAGCATTGTGCCATTATCAGGAAGGTGCTCCAAACTCCCAGCTTTCTCCTCAGAAACCAAGGGCTTAGAACACACAACTGGAGCCCCAACTTTTAAAACTACTACCCAACTGAAGTTCCCAAATCACCTAGCTCTGAAAGCCGAAAGGGCTTACATTTACAGGACCATAGCAGAAAAAGAAGCAATTGTTAAAGGACTTGAGAGCACTCCCGGATGGTATACCCCAGTTCTCAGCACAGAGGGAGTCAGAAAGACTCAGAAAGAAAAAAAATAAATATTGTATATTAACATTAATGCATATAGATGGAATCTAGAAAGATGGTACTGATAAACCTATTTACAGGGCAACAGGGGAGACTC
Organism: Moschus berezovskii; assembly: GCF_049115385.1. Lineage (NCBI taxonomy): Eukaryota > Metazoa > Chordata > Mammalia > Artiodactyla > Moschidae > Moschus > Moschus berezovskii. The sequence goes on from NC_142461.1 coordinate 71,311,009, forward strand.
AGACATAGAGAACAGAATTATGGACGTGGGAGAGGAGAAGAAAGTAGCGGCTGGGACAAATGGAGAGGGGAACATGAAAGCATATATACTACCATGTGTAAAATAGAAAACCAATGGGAATTTGCTGTGTGACTCAGGGAACTAAAACTGGGGCTCTGTAACAACCTAGAGGAGTGGGAAGGGGTGAGATATGGAAGGGAGATTAAGGACAGAGAGGACACGTTACACCTATGGTTGATTCATGTTGATATATGACAGAGGCCAACACAATATTGTGAACCAATTTTCCTTCAATATTTGTAATATGAATGAATAAGTTTTGGGGGAAAATAGTCCTTAAAGCCATAACATAAATAAATAACATAGGTATGAATAACAAATCAAAAGATATACTAGACTCCTTTGGGGAAATTTAAAAAAAAAATGCCCATCACTCAGTCTTCCCCTTGAAGAGGTTTGACTACATTATAAGCTGCTGCCTGATAGTCCACCTTCTAATTAGCACACACCTATGTACTGTGATGGTCTGGGAGCCCAAAAGAGTCAGTGGGCACTTTTCCCAAAAGAGCCAGTGGGCACTTTCCCCTCCTCCTTCCTGTTCGCTCCAATAGTAAAACCAAGTTGCCAGCACCTCCTTGGAAAAAGCCTGTCTACACATCTAGCACCCCATCTTTAAGGCCTCCAAATCACCTAGTTTTGATTTTAAAAAATGAGGTCTAAACATTCACAAGTCCCACAAGAACAGAGCAAACAAAGAAGCAGATTTTTACTAGTGCAAAAAAACTCCGGTTTCCCAGGTGGCTCAGTGGTAAAGAATTCGCTGCAAATGCAGGAGATGCAAGAGATGCCGGTTCGATCCCAGGGTTGGGAAGATTCCCTGGAGTAGGAAATGGCAACCTGATCCAGTACTAGTCTCTGGAAAATTCCATGGACAGAGGATCCGGGGGGGCTACTGTCCATGGGGTCATGAAGAGTCAGACACAACTGAATACACACACACACAAGCACTCCCACTCCGGTGGCTATATCCTCAGGCTCAGCACAGAGGGAATGGGCAAAAATGCCCACCTCTCACTCTTTCCCTGAAAGAAGTTAGACTGCACACTTTCCCAACTATTGCTGGAGGGTCAACATTTAACTAGCCTGCATCCAGCTGCTGACTGCAATCCTTTGGGACACTAAAGGTTTTAGCATATCCCCAACCATGCTGACAAACATATGGAGAAGAGGGAACCCTCATACAGTGTTGGGGGGAATGAAAGCTGGTGAAGAACTCTGGAAAACATTGTGGAGGTTCCTTAAGAAATTAAAAATAGAATTACATTATGACCTAGAAATCTCACTTCAGGGTATATATACAAAGGAAACTAATACTCATTATCGCAAAGATTTATCTGTACTTTGCAGCAGCATTGTGCAGAATAGTCAAGGTACAGAAACACCCCAAATGTCCACTGATGGATTAACGGATTTTTTTAATGTGGCATATACAATGAAATATTATTGAGCTTTAAAAAGGAAGGCATTTTTACCATTTGCTATATTATGAATGAATGTGGAGGTCATGATGCTAAGTGAGATAATCCACACAGAGAAAAACATACTGTATGGTATTACTTTCATGTGAGTTTAAAATGAAATGAACTTACAGGAAACAGAGATGAGAACGATGGTTGACAGGGCCTGGGGATAGGGGTGAGGAAACTAGGTAGAGGTTGATAAGATATTAACCTTCAGTTATAAAATGAATAAGGTCTGAGGACCTAATGTTTAATGTAGTCACTGTAGGTGATAATACTGTATTGCATAAGCGAAACTTTCTGAATCCTTTCACAATGTATGCCTTTATCAAACCATCACATTGTACACTTTAAATATCTTGCAGTTTTTTCAATTATACTTCAATTATTTTAAAATGTATAAGAATTTGAGGGGAATTAAAAAGGTACTGCCAGGCAGACGCAAGAGACGCCCGGCTCGGGCGGCGCGGATACGAGGGACGCCCGGCTCCGGTGGCGCGGACGCGAGGGATGCCAGGCTCCGGCGGCATGGACGCGAGAGACGCCCGGCTCCGGCGCAACCGACCACGTGCAGAATCGTGGCTGAGAGGAGCTACCCCGCGCCCAGGGTTAGGGCGGTGGCCGAGAGGAGCTGTACCACGTCCAGGAGGAAGTGGCTGCTTGGGCACTGGAGGGCCGAGAGGAGCTGATCCACATTCAAAGCAGGAGGGGCGGCCTTGAGGAGATACCCCTCATCCAAGGTAAGGTACAGCGGCTGCACCTTGCTGGAGCAGCTGGGAAGAGATACTCCACGACCAAGTGGAATATAAGAATCCAGTGTTCTGGGGAGGAAGGAACAAGATGGCGGAGGGATAAGATGGCGAGACCACTTTCTCCCCCACAAATTCATCAAAAGAACATTTGAACACGGAGTAAAGTCCACAAAACAACTTCTGAATACTGGCAGAGGACATCAGGCTCCCAGAAAAGCAGCCCATTGTCTTCGAAAGGAGAGAGAAGAAATCCAGCTCCACCCACCAGAACACCGACACATGCTTCCCTAACCAGGGAACCCGGACAAGTCACCCGTCCAACCCCACACACAGCGAAGAAACTACATAATAAAGAGAACTCCACAAACTGCAAGAAGAGGGAAAGGCCACCCCAAGCAAAGCAATATAAGCAAGATGAAGAGGCAGAGAAATACCCAACAAGTAAAGGAACAAGATAATTGCCCACCAACACAAACAAAAGAAGAAGATATAGGGAATTTACCTGATAAAAAATTTCAAATTTTGATGGTGAAAATGATTCAAAATCTTGAAAGCAAAATGGAGTTACAGATAAATAACCTGGAGAAAAGGATTGAGAAGATGGAAGAAAGATTTAATAAGGAAGAAAGATTTAATAAGGATTGAGAAGATGGAAAAGGATTGAGAAGATGGAAGAAAGATTGTATATTGTATTCAATATACAATGAATAATGCAATAGATGAGATCAGAAACACTCTGGAGGGAACAAACAGTAGAATAACAGAGGCAGAAGACAGGATAAGCGAACTAGAAGATAGAATTGTAGAAATAAATGAAACAGAGAGGAAAAAAGAAAAACGAATTAAAAGAAATGAGGACAATATTAGAGACCTCTGGGACAATGTTAAACGCTCCAACATTCGAATCATAGGAGTCCCAGAAGAAGAAGACAAAAAGAAAGACCATGAGAGAATACTTGAGGAGATAATAGTTGAAAACTTCCCTAAAATAGGGAAAGAAATAATCACCCAAGTCCAAGAAACCCAGAGAGTCCCCAATAGGATAAACCCAAGGCGAAATACTCCAAGACACATATTAATCAAATTAACAAAGATCAAACACAAAGAACAAATATTAAAAGCAGCAAGGGAAAAGCAGCAAATAACACATAAGGGGATTCCCATAAGGATAACAGCTGATCTTTCAACAGAAACTCTTCAGGCCAGAAGGGAGTGGCAAGACATACTTAAAGTGATGAAAGAAAATACCCTGCAGCCCAGATTACTATACCCAGCAAGGATCTCATTCAAATATGAAGGAGAAATCAAAAGCTTTACAGACAAGCAAAAACTGAGGGAATTCAGCATCACCAAACCAGCTCTCCAACAAATGCTAAAGGATCTTCTATAGACAGGAAACACAGAAAGAGTGTATAAACTTGAACCCAAAGCAATAAAGAAAATGGCTACGGGATCGTACTTATCAATAATTACCTTAAACGTAAATGGGTTGAAATTTTCAAAAAGGTTAGGAAACAATTCTCATAGCCATCAGTAGTTCAGTGTTGAGTTCATGAATAGTTTTTAAAGTTTGGGACAAATTGTAGTATTTACTATTTGAAGTACTATTTGTAATTGGCATATTACGATGTAACATTGGTCTTCATTTCCAACTTAAAACGCCTAAAAATGCCTAACAGGTTTTTAGATTTGTGAATTTTAGTAGAAATGTATTTTATGATGTTACTAAACCTGCAGAAATATTGAAATATTTCAGAGAACTTATTCACTGTACATTTAATTTATTTTATTTGTAAAAGTTATGAACTGTAAAAAAATAAAATAAAATAAAATATAAAAATAAATAAATAAATAAAAAGGTAAAAAAAAAAGAATTTGAAAAGGAAAATAAAAGTGGTATCTACATACAAATGATATGATTGCATATGTATAGAATCCAAAAATAATCTACAGATGAATTATTTAAAATAACATGTGATTATAACAATGTTGCTGAATACCAAATCAGTTTATGAAAATAGCTTTATTTAGAATATCAGAACAAATCACCAGAAAATAAAATTTTAAAGAAGATGCCATTGACAATAGCATCATACGTAAAAACATGCTAAATATATATGTGTATCACCTTTAATATATATTTATATACACATATATTCATATATGTAAACTGTATTAACATATTATATATAAGTATTTGCATATATATATATATATATATATATATATATATATATATAAGCTTGGGAGAAAGATATGGCAACCCACTCCAGTACTCTTGTCTGGAGAATCCCATGGATTGAGGAGCCTGGCAGGCCATGGTCCATGCGGTCGCAGAGAGTTGGACATGACTGAAGTGACTAAGCATGCATAGCATGCGTACATAAGCTTTGCTGAAATGTATTGAGAGAGCTATTAATAGATTGAAACATCATTAAAAATGTCAATTATATTCAAATTGATTTATAGATTTAATTCAGTCCCATCCAATATGCTAGTCAGATTACTTTTACAAAATTTGAAAAGTATATTCTAAAATATATTGAAGTATTAAGTTGGCAAGAAAGTTCATTCTATTTTTTTCCATAACACCTTACAAGAAAACCCAAATGAACTTTTTGGCCAACTTAATACAAGGAGACCGAAGATAACCAAGACACTTTTAAAGAAGAAAAATAAGTTGGAAGGGCTTCCTCTACTATATGATAGAATTATTTTTAAACTATGGTAAGAATGGATAGACAAATAAAGCAATGTAAAAAAGGGCAGAGAATAGACTTATTCATAATAGATACTGGATATATGACAGAGATGTCATTGTGAAACGGGAAAATGACAGCATTACAAGAAATAATTCTTAGATAACTGGATATTCACACAGAAGGAAATTAAGATGAACTATTATTTCCTCATACATACACAACCATCAAGTTTAAAGATTTTTTAAAAAAAGGAAAAATCATAAGGTATTTTTTAAAGATAACTCTTCAGAAGTTCTAGTTAAAAATAATTCCTTAATAAAACACAAAAAGTACTATCCACAAGTGAAAACTTTCAACTGCATTAATGTTAAATTTTAAGTTCACAAAGATAATGTATTCAATACAAGTTCAGATTGGTAAAAGGTATTTGAAGTAAAAAATTACTATAAAAAGAATCTCTATATATTAATAAGAAATAAGCCATTCATTTTTTAATGGGCAAATAGATTGAATAATAGTTTTAAGGGATTAGATCTGATAGAGTTTCTGAAGAACTATGGACAGAGGTTCATAACATTGTACAGGAGACAGTGATCAAAACCATTACCAAGAAGAAGAAATGCAAAAAGGCAAAATTGTTGTCTGAGAAGGCCTTGAAAAAGCTGAGAAAAGAAGAGAAGCTAATGGCAAAGGAGAAAAGGAAAGATATATCCACCTGAATGCAGAATTCCAAAGAAAAGCAAGGAGAGATAAGAAAGCCTTCCTCAGTGATCAATGCAAAGAAATAGAGGAAAACAATAGAATGGGAAAAATACATATGTCAAGGGAATATTTCATGAAAAGATGAGCATAGTAAAGGGCAGAAATGATATGGACCTAAGAGATGCAGAAGATATTGAGAAGAGGTGCCAAGAATACACAGAAGAACTGTACAAAAAAGATCTTCATGACACAGATAACCACAATGGTGTGCTCACTCACCTAGATCCAGACATCCTGAAATGTGAAGTCAAGTGGGCCTTAGGAAGTATCACTGTGAACAAAGCTCATAAAAGTGATGGAATTCCAGCTGAGCTATTTCAAATCCTAAAAGATGATGCTGCGAAAGTGCTGCACTCAGTATGCCAGCAAATTTGGAAAACTCGGCAGTGGCCACAGAACTGGAAAAGGTCAGTTTTCATTCCAATCCCAAAGAAAGGCAATGTCAAAGAATGTTCAAACTACCATACAATTGCATTCATCTCACATGCTAGCAAAGTAATGCTCAAAATTCTCCAAGCCAGGCTTTAACAGAATGTGAACCAAGAACTTCCAGATGTTCTGGATTTAGAAAAGGCAGAGAAACTAGAGATCAAATTGCCAACATCCGTTGGATCATAGAAAAAGCAAGAGAATTCCAAAAAACCTCTACTTCTGCCTCATTGACTATGCTAAAGCCTTTGACTGTGTGGATCACAACAAACTGTGGAATATTCTTAGAGATGGGAATACCAGATCACCTTACCTGCTTCCTAACAAATCTGTATGCAGTTCAAGAAGCAACAATTAGAACTGGACATGGAACAACAAACTGGTTACAAATTGAGAAAGGGGTATGGCAAGGCTGTATATTGTCACCCTGCTTATACAACTTATATGCAGAGTACATCACGCAAAATTCTGGACTGGATGATGCGCAAGCTAGAATCAAGATTGTTGGGAGAGATATCAATAACCTCAGATATACAGATGACACCACCCCTATGGCAGAAAGCAAAGAGGAACTAAAGAGCCTCTTGTTGAAGGTGAAAGAGGAGAGTGAAAAAGCTGACTTAAAACTCAATATTCAGAAAACTAAGATTCATGGCAAATAGATGGGGAAACATGGAAGCAGTCACCAACTTTCTTTTCTTGGGTTCCAAAATCACTGCAGATGGTGACTGCAGTCATGAAATTAAAAGATGCTTGTTCCTTGGAAGAAAAGCTATGACAAACCTAGACAGCATATTAGAAAGCTGAGATATTACTTTACCAATGAAGGTCCATCTAGTCAAAGCTATCGTTTTTCCAGTAATCATGTATGGATGTGAGAGTTGGACTGTAAAGAAAGCTAAGTACCAAAGAATTGATTCTTTTGAACTGTAGTGTTGGAGAAGACTCTTGAGAGTCCCTTTGACTGCAAGGAGAACAAACCGGGCAATTCTAAAGGAAATCAGTCGTGGGTGTTCATTGGAAGGACTGATGCTGAAGCTGAAATTCCAATACTTTGGTCAACTGATGTGAAGAACTGAGTCATCAGAAAAGACCCTGTTGCTGAGAAAGATTGAAGGCAGGAGGAGAAGGGTGTGACAGAGGATGAGATGGTTGGATGGCATCACCGACTCTATGAACATGAGTTTGAGCAAGCTCTGGAAGTAGGTGATGGACAGGGAAGCCTGGTGTGCTGCAGTCCATGGTGGTCGCAAAGAGTTGGATATGACTAATTGAACTGTACTGAGATTGAATAATCACTTATATAAAAAGAGTTTAACTAGTCAACATACATAAAAAACATAGTTTCATGTGTAATCAGGATAACAAATATTAAAACTACAATGAAATAGCATTACACACTCACTATCTTGGGAAAGGGTAAAATGTCTGACTCTATCAATTGTTGGTGAGGATACTGAGAAAAGGAACACAGTAAATATAGTTAATGAAAAGGAAAACATTTGACATTATCTAGTAAATTAAAGTTATATGACTTATGACCTAGCAATTCCATCCCAGGAATATACCATATAGCAACTCTTACAAAAATGTATGCCTAGATATTTGTATAGATATGTTAATATAAACATTATTCATAATAGCTATAAACTAGAAGCAGGTCAAATGTCCATTTAGAGAAGAATGGATAAGTGAACTGTGATATATTCATATAATAAAACATTATACAGTAGTAAAAATGAACAATTAGCTGCAACTGACATTATGGATGAATCTCATACACATGAGTAAAAGAATTAAGATATATATATATATATATATTTACATACAACATGATTCTATTCTAAAACTGAAAAGCAGTAAAAAATTACATTATTTTTGCCTAGAAAATCCCATGGATGGAGGAGCCTGGTAGGCAGCAGTCCATGGGGTCGCTAAGGGTCGGACACGACTGAGCGATTTCACTTTCGCTTTTCACTTTCACACATTGGAGAAGGAAACGGCAACCCACTCCAGTGTTCTTGCCTGGAGAATCCCAGGGACGGGGGACCCTGGTGGGCTTCTGTCTATGGGGTCACACAGAGTCGGACACGACTGAAGTGACGCAGCAGCAGCAGCAGCAGCAGTCATTCATGCATAAATATTTTGCAATTTTTCTACATTAGAGTATATATATAACACAGCTTTAAAATTTAGTGACAATAAATGAAAGATAAAGAAATAAAATTAATCATTGCAATAACTTTTTAGGAAGGATATATTTAAAAATAACAAACATATCAAATCACTACACCGTACACCTTAAGCTTACACATTGTTATGTTACAATCTCAATAAAGCTGGGGAAAAAACATAAATACATTAAAGAAAAAATAATATTACAAGGAAAAAAATACTCCTGGCCCACTTCAAAATAATAAAAGCAGTTAATTTTTTTTAAAGGAGAAAGAGAGCCTAATAGTACAGAAGGTGAATCAAAGAAACTATTGTTTTAAGAAATATAAAGTTAATTCAAGGAGATTAGTATTTCAAGAGGAATTAAGGATACATGAGATTAAGGGGATGAATAACAGCATGTGATCCTTAAGAAAGCAAAAAGTCATGAAATCAGGACAGAAAATAAGGAAAGGATGGATGCAGATGAAAGCAATTTTGTAAATGATAGGCCAACCATCTGATGACTCCATTTTCTCTGAGGGAGAAAGTGAGACTGTGCTCCAAAAACTAGCCTTCTTGGCAAAAGGAAGCAGATAGCACTTTTGCTCTCTACTCGTTCGTCTCACCGGGTTGAAGCTTCTTGTTGCTGCAAAGCCAAGAGCAGCAGCTATGCAGATGATGCCCAGCACTGATGCCAGCATGTCCACCAATGCCAATGTTATGGGTATCTTTGCACAGCCAAGAACTCAGGAGCTATCTCTCATAGGAGTCAAAGGTGCAGAAGACGGCTGAACTCAAAGCCCACACAGATTTTAGCTTCCCCCAGTTAAAACGATCAAGCTTATCAAATCCAACCCATGAGTTTGGGCAACAGTCTGTGCATACTTCAGTTATTTCTTTAGGATGTATTTGCTGTAGGAAACTCCAAGAACAGTGATTGTCAAAATATTATGTGTAGTTTTTAATCCAGTAGAACATGAGGGTGGCTCAGTGGTACAGAACCTGCCTGCCAGTACAGGAGAGCGGGTTCAAACCCTGGGTCGGCAAGATCCCCTGGAGCAGGAAATGAAAACCTACTCCAGTATTCTTGCCTGGAAAATCTCATGGCCAGCAGAGCCTTGTGGGTGACAGTCTATGCAGTCACAAAGAATTGGACATAACTTGAGCGTGCACACACACAGAACATGAGGGGCCCTGTGATTCTACATTGTTAACATGCTCCCAGGTGATCTCGATGTTGCTGGCCCTCAAATCATACTGTGAGTAGCAAGGTCCTAGGAGCTTCACAATAAAAGGCCACAAGGCTCAATGTATCTATCCACATGACATTTCAAAATGAGCCTGAAATATATGCGACTTAGACCTAATGACTTAGGTAAATGCAGCTTGGCTTCAAGCTGGGACATTCTTCAATAATACCTATCCAAGTGAATGATTAGCACATCTGTCAGTCAAAACCAACTGAGTACCATGGATGTATCCCACTACGTGGGCTGCAGACAATTAGTGGGTATTATCTCTGCCTTTGTTTTGGTTTTATTTTTACATATATTTTTTTTTATTTGAGGCTAATTATTTTACAATATTATATTGGTTGGTTTTGCCATACATTGACATATCTCTGCCTTTGTTGAATTTATTTTTGACTCAGTTGAAAGTCAGAAAGTTACTCCGAAAGTACCAAAACTATCAGGGACGCTCAGACTAAACGAGTTTTCAACTATGCACAGTCCTGTTAAACTGTACATAAGGTTTTTTGGTTTTTTCTTTCTTTCCACTTCCTGACATATTATCCAGTTCCTTGGGAACGCCTTGAACACTTTTCATGGACTAGAAATCACAGCAATTCTATATGTACTGGCTTCTCATATGGGTAGTTAACTAAAGGAAAAGATATCCTGTTGATAACATAGCTATGGAGTTTATATCCTTCTCTGACATGATGATTCTGTACAAACCTTAGTACATTTGAAAGCCACTTTCACTTATCCAAAAATACTCTTTCTCTTAAAAGGAAAATAAGGCACTTCCAAACTGAGAAGATGAACAGCTGGTGATACTCAATTTGGGATTTGTCCTACCTCATTTTGGCAAATCAAAAGGTGCTCTCAAAGAATTTGAAAATTTTAATGAAAATAAACTTCTTGATAAAAGTTTTAAATTTCAAATCTAGATAAAGAACCCTACAAGTATCCAAGGATCAACAGGGAAAGCATAAAAGAACATATTCTAGCTAAAGGCAGATTGCCCTTATATAACATGAAAATAAAAAGACAGTATAGAGATTTAGGCAAAAGCTGTTAAACAAAGATATTCATCCAACAGCCATTTTTATGGAAATGCCACAAATGTTTTATATACATAAATATAGATAGATATAGATATGAGTGTTCAGTTCAGTCGCTCAGTCATGCCTGACTCTTTGCGAATCCATGATCCGCAACACGCCAGGCCTCCCTGTCCATTACCAGCTCCCGGAGTTCACCCAAACCCACGTCCATCGAGTCGGTGATGCCATCCAACCATCTCATCCTCTGTCATCCCCTTCTCTTCCTGCCCTCAATCTTTCCCAGATTCAGGGTCTTTTCAAATGAGTCAGCTCTCCGCGTCTGGTGGCCAAAGTATTGGAGTTTCAGCTTCAACATCAGTCATCTCCTTTAGGATGGACTGGTTGGATTTCCTTGCAGTACAAGGGACTCGCAAGAGTCTCCTCCAACACCACAGTTCAAAAGCATCAATTCTTTGGTGCTCAGCTTTCTTTATAGTCCAACTCTCACATCCATACATGACTACTGGAAAAACCATAGCCTTGACTAGACGGACCTTTGTTGGCAAAGTAATGTCTCTGCTTTTTAATATGCGGTCTAGGTTGGTCATAACTTTCCTTCCAAGGAGTAAGTGTATTTTAATTTCATGGCTGCAATCACCATCTGCAGTGATTTTGAAGCCCAGAAAAATAAAGTCAGCCACTGTTTCCACTGTTTCCCCATCTATTTGCCATGAAGTGATGGGGCTGGATACCATGATCTTAGTTTTCTAAATGTTGAGCTTTAAGCCAACTTGTTCACTCTCCTCTTTCACTTTCATCAAGAGGCTTTTTAGCTCTTCTTCACTTTCTGCCATAAGGGTGGTGTCATCTACATATCTGAGGTTATTGATATTTCTCCCAGCAATCTTGATTCTAGCTTGTGCTTCCTCCACCCAGCATTTCTCATGATGTACTCTGCATGTAAGTTAAATAAGCAGGTAACAATATACAGCCTTGACATATTCCTTTTCCTATTTGGAATCTGTCTGTTGCTCTATGTCCAGTTCTAACTGTTGCTTCCTGACCTGCATACAGATTTCTCAAGAGGCAGGTCAGGTGGTCTGGTATTCCCATCTCTTTCAGAATTTTCCACAGTTTATTGTGATCCACACAGTCAAAGGCTTTGGCATAGTCAAGAAAGCAGAAATAGATATTTTTCTGGAACTCTCTTGCTTTCTCCATGATCCAGAGGATGTTGGCAATCTGATCTCTGGTTCCTCTGCCTTTTCTAAAACCTGCTTGAACATCTGGAAGTTCACAGTTCACGTATTGCTGAAGCCTGGCTTGGAAAATTTTAAGCATTACTTTACTAGGGTGTGAGATGAGTGCAATTGTGCAGTAGTTTGAGCATTCTTTGGCATTGCCTTTCTTTGGGATTGTAATGAAAACTGACCTTTTTCAGTCCTGTGGCCACTGCTGAGTTTTCCAAATTTGCTGGCATGTTTAGTGCAGCACTTTCACAGTGTCACCTTTCAGGATGTGAAATAGCTCAACTGGGATTCCATCACCTCCACTAGCTTTGTTCATAGTGATGTTTCCTAAGGCCCACTTGACTTCACATTCCAGGATGTCTGGCCCTAGGTGAGTGATCACACCATCATGATTATCTGGGTCGTAAAGATCTTTTTTGTAAAGTCTAAAAATACTCAAGTATCTAATACTTAAATATCCATTTATACTTACATATATGTATATGAGTATAAGAAGTCTAATACCCAAATATCATTTCTGAGAAAATTACTGAAAGATGTATACCAGCCAATGGAAAAGTTATTCAAAATGAAACACTCAAGAATGAAGATGCTGGCATGCAGGGATGACCCAGAGGGAGGATAAAGGGAGGAGGGAGGTGGGAGGGGGGTTCAGGAGGGGGAACTTATGTAAACCCGGGGCGAATTCATTTCAATGTATGGCAAAACCAACCAATATAATATTGTAAAATAATTTGCCTCCAATAAAAAATAAATTAATTACAAAAAAAAAAAAAAGAATGAAGATGCTGTGAGTTTTATTATAGTTTTAAAAGAATGGGCTATGATCACTAAAATGAGTTAACCACTGAGTTTACAAGATCTAAATAAAATAGAGTAATAAAAATACAAACAGAAATCCAGGTCGAAAGTTCTAAATTATTTAAACAAAAACAAAGAAATATGTGGATGAGAGGGGGAAAGTTTAGAACTTTTTAAATAACTAGCTCACAACTTCAATTCATTCAACAAATGCTCTCTGAGCATCTATTACATACCAGATATTTTGTTAAATGCTCCTCTTACAAAGGTTTATCTACAAACTTTAAAAATTAGAGAAATAGAACTGCGTTTTCTTCTGGCATCCTTCTCATTTGTTTATAAATTTGTTTTGCAGTTTAAATATTTAGTTTTATCCAAAGAAAATCTTTTTTATAAAGTTAATATCAGAGGATATTTTTAAGTAGTAGTTTTATTACCTTCAAATACATAAGAAACAAAATGATGGGCAATGACTCTTTTAAAGACATAATACATACTAGTAATTGCTGGCATCAATAATACACATTCTTATCTTATTTTGAAGTATAGCTGATTTATAATATTAGTTTCAGTTTGCAACAAAAGGATTTTTTAATCAAAAGTAACATCTCATCATTCGAACTTACTCCTATCTCAAGACTCTAACAGCAATAATTTTTAATTATTTCAGTTTTGTTTTTCTAGTTTTTACTGCATATTTATATATATTTTTTTTCAATGCAAATGCGAATTCTCTTATTGCTTGACTTTTCAATATTTGATATTATTTGCTAAATATACTCTGTAAAAGAAGAATTTAATTGATTTATAGGATCTTCCAAAGTTCTATCCCCTTTTTCTTTCAGGCTTTGAGTTTTCTTCACTTGTCTTCCATCTGTGATTTCTATTCACAGATGACAAAGTCAGCATCCAGCAGTCAGTCATGTTCGACTCTGCGACCCCATGGACTGTAGCCCACCAGGCTCCTCTGTCCATGGGATTTTCCAGGCAAGAATAACAGAGTGAGTTGCCATTTTCTCCTCCAGGGGATCTTCTTGACCCAGGGATCAAAACTGTGTCTCCCACGTCTCCTGCATTGCAGGCAGATTGTTTACTGCTGAGCGACTGTGGAAGCCCAGCATATACCCTAGGTCAACAGAAACAGCTTCACTGTGAGAGGGTAGGATGCAGGTCATTTGGCCAGTGGAGAAAGATTTCCAGAAAATGGGAAATGCCAGGGTTACCTCAACTATGAACACCAGGCAAGATGAAGTATGCCAATTTCAAGGTTCTATATATTAATCTTGAAGTCCACTGTTGTGAAGCCACATCCCACTTCTTTTTACCTTCTGAATTGCAAACCTTGGTAAACTTTCTTGGATCTCTTTCAGACAGAAAGATGCTTTCCTCCAAAGCATCTCCTACATATATTTAGTCTGCAACACCTACTGATGATTAAAAAAAGAAGAAGAAAGAAAAAAACAAGACATAGAGAACCTCCTCAGCTACAGAGGAATCTACAGAAAACCTACAACTAACATTATGTATAATGGTGAAAGATTGAATTATTCAACATTTTCCCTTAGATCATGAACAAGGCAGGGATATCTGTTCTCATCACTCTTATCCGACACAGTGCTATAAGTTCTAGCCAGGGCAATAAAACCAGGAAATAAATAAGAAGCATTCAGACTGGAAATGAAGAAATAAAACTTTGCCTATTTGGGAATGGCATAATTGCTTACCTAGAAAATCCCAAGGAATCTTTCCCCCAAAATCCTCCTAGTAAGTTCAGCAAGCTCGTGAAATACAAGATCAACACACAAGAATCAACTGCATTTCTATATAGTGAAAGCTAACATGTAGAAAACAAAATTTAAAGGACAATAACATTTATAATAATTCAAAAACAATGATTTGGATGTAAGTCGATTAAAACATAAATATGACTTACAGATTAAAAAAATACACTGCTAATGGAAAAAATCAAAAAATATAAAAATAAGCGGAGAATCATGGTCATGGATTAGAAGATTTAGCAAAGTAGTGATATCCATTTTTCCAAAACTGGCATTTAGGTTTACTCTAATTTCAGTCAAAATGTTCTGGAGGAGGAAATGGCAACCCACTCCAGTATTCTTGCCTGGAAAATCCCATGGACAGAGGAGCCTGGAAGGCTACAATCCATGGAGTCATCAAAGAGTTGGACACAACTTAGTGACTTAGCATGCAACCAAAATATTAACAAGATTGTTACAGATATGGATAAGATTATTTTATAATTTATATAGAATGGTATAGGAACTAGAATAGCTAAAACAAATATGACAAATAAGAATAAAGTGGTAATAATCAGTCTGCTGCTGCTGCTGCTGCTGCTAAGTCACTTCAGTCATGTCCGACTCTGTGCGACCCCATAGATGGCAGCCCACCAGTCTCCCCCATCCCTGGGATTCTCCAAGCAAGAGTACTGGAATGGGTTGCCATTTCCTTCTCCAATGCATGAAAAGTGAAAGTGAAGTCACTCAGTCATGTCCAACTCGTAGTGACCCCATGAACTGCAGCCCACCAGGCTCCTCCATCCATGGGATTTTCCAGGCAAGAGTGCTGGAGTGGGTTGCCTTCTCTGAATAATCAGTCTATTTGACTTCAGTAGTTATTACACAGTTCCAGTTACCAAGACTCCAAAGTATTGATGGAGGAATAGACACATAGATCAATGAAACAGAATAGAGAACTCAGAAAATGTTCACACAAATACACCCAAATGATTTTTGACAAATGTACAAAAGTAATTTAATGGAGGAAGGATGGCCTTTTCAACAAATGGTGCTGGAGCAATTGGACATCAAAGCAAAAAAAAAAAAAAAAAAGACCTCACCTTAAGTATCACCTCTTATAAAAAAACTAATTCAAAGTAGATCACAAACCAATATAAAACTCAAAGCTAACAAAATTTTATTAAGAAAACATAAGAGAACATCTTCATGAGCTTCAGGACCTAGGGCTAGTTCTTAGTCTTGACACCAAAATGACAATTGATAAAAGTGAAGAATTGTAAATTAGGAGTTCATCAAAAAAAAAAAAAAAAAACTTTTGCTCTGGGAACTTGTTAAAAAGATGAAAAAACAAGTTACAGAATGGGAGAAAATATCTGTAAACCACATACGTGATAATGTACTAGAATATATAAGAAGAAAATTCAACCAAAAAAGCAACCAATTAGAAAATGGGCAAATGACTAAAAGACATAGAGATACATCTCACCATGGAAAATATACAGCTAGAAAATAAGCACATGAGAAGATGTTCAACATCATTAGCTATCCACTAAATGCAAATTAAAACTACAATGAGATCTCAATATAAACCTATCAGAATGGCTAAAATAAAAAGTAGTGACAACCCAGAATGCTAGTAAGGATATTTAGAAATGGAATCACTCATATATTGTTGGTAAAAATGGAAAATAATAAAATCACTATGAAAATTAGTTTGGCGGTTCCTTAAAACAGCAACAAAAATCAAACAACTACCATAGAATCCAGCAACTGCATTCTTGGCTATTTCCCCCAGAGACATGAAAATATACATTCAGGCAAAAACCTTACAAGAATGCTCATAGCAGTCATACCTGTACTAGACAAAACTCAAACAGCCCATAAGCCCTTCAGTGGGTGAAAAGTTAACCAGACTATGCTACATTCATACCATGGAATATATAATTCAAAAGTGAAAATGAATGATCTATTGATATATGCAATATATGCATAATTCTCTAGAAGAATCTCTAGAGAATTATGCTGAGTAAAAAAAAAAATCTAATCTCAAAAGTTGCATATTAAATAATTCCATTTAAATAACATTTTAAAAACACAAAATTATAGAAATACAGATAACTGATTGCCAGGTCAAGGAGGGGAATGAGAAGAAAGTAAATGTAGCCTATAAAATAGTAACATGAGATCCTCATGGTGATGGAAATGTTCTGGATTTCAACTGTATCAAAGTCCACATCCTGGCTGGGACTTTGTACTACCTGTTTGCTGACAATAAATCTAGAATTGAACTCAGACACATTTGCTTTTAGAGACCAGGCTTTTTGTAATTTATTTTGCCTCCTTAGTGATGAAAACATTTTATGTGGATTTAAAATTTGGATATTTATTGGCTCAAAAGAGAAAAGTGAAGAAGGAATCCTAAGAAGAGAAAAACAACATCAATATTATGGGTCTATTTAGGGAATAATTAGACCAATTTTACTAGAGAAGAGAATTTAGAGAAAGATGAATTTTAAGCACCTTGAATACAGGGTAACATCCATGTGAGGAGTGTACAGACATGGGCTAATGAGGAACCCTTCTACTAGGAATGAGAAGCGTAAGATAGTTTTCGAGGAGGAAATGACTTATTACACAATCATCCCTCAGTATCCAATGGGAATTAGTTCCAGGACCGCCCTCCACCTCCCATAACAAAATCTGTGGATGCTCAAGTCCCTCATAGTATAGTGACCCCCTACTCCCTTCCTATATCCACAGGTTCCACATCCCTGGATTCAAGCAAACAATTCAGCTGGGATGTGGAAGCTTCAGATATGGTAGGCTGACTTGAAACGCTGCTTCAGAAAAAGGAGTCTGGCATGTTGATCTTTGGTGTACTTTGACCTTTTATAAGGGCATTCTTGGAAAAACAATGGACAATGCAAGAATGCTCACCACTTCAAGGTGGCATGAAATGCCAGGAATCAGAGGGCTCATCTCAAAGTATTTGGAGACAGAATTGAGCAAGTGCCCTCTTCAATCTGTGCTCTGTAATGTTGCCAAAGGAATATTTCTAAATTGAAACTCTGATCTCACTGTTCACCGTTGTAAAACCCCGCAATGCTGCCATCTTGACAATGAAGCAAAAATCCGTACTCTATCGGCATTTGCAAGGCCTTGCATAACCCAGCCCCTCTGGACCCTGTCTCCAGCGCTCTGGAACACAAACTCTTGTGTGTCTCTTGCTCTCCCTCTGGAGGGACTGTCCACCACTTGCAGTGAGCCACTATAGCAGTGGGGCATGAGAAAACCTACAAGAAGGAAGAAGATGGATGGGGAGAGGGAAGGAAAAGTCCCTTTTGTTTCTCTTGACCTTCTGTCCACTGAAGAGGAAACTTTCCTCTTGACAGCTTTTTGCATGAAAGTCAAGTCGCTGACCACTGTTTGAGGTTTATTTAGAATGTCTCTTTTCTTCCCCATTTCCTCTCTCTCTGCTCCTCCATGTGTCCATCCCATTCCCTCTTTTTCCTTTCTCCTTGCCTAGTTCTCTTCTTTCTTTTCTGGTCCTTCGTTCTCTCCTCTCATCAGCCTCTATCCCTCTTTTCTTCAGCAAGTACTTTTTTTCCCTTCACCCACCATAATTTAGTAAATATTCTCCAAGTTATGTGCTTTCCTCTCTAGCTCTCCAGATTCGGAAAGCTTATGAGACCACCCGCACTGTCACTGTCAAGATACCGTAACAGATAAAATGAACAAGACCATCAATCCAATTTCCTATTCATGGAGAATCATTAACCAACATGTTCTTTTTTAAATTTATTTTATTTGTCTGCTCTGAGCCTTAGTTACAAAAAGAGATCTTAGATCTTCCCTGAGGCATGCAGAATTTTTTTTTTTTCCCACTTGCAGCAGGTGAGATCTAGTTCCCCGACCAGAGATCAAACCTGAGACCTCTGCATTGGGAACAGAGTCTCAGCCACTGGACACCAGGGAAGTCTCTAACAAACATTTTCTACTCTTTATTCTTTCCCTTGATTCTAGATCTGCAGTTATGGATAATATTTTTCCACTTCCTTTTTTTTTTATTTGTTAGTATGGAACACATGGTCATGAACATTTACATAATAATTTCATGGCAGTTATTTCAAATGAGATACTTTCCCTGTTTAACTATTTACACAAATGTTCAGGCTTCCTCTTGGGGGAGATTTTATGACCTTCTACTCAAGTACACAACCATAACTTTAGTGATAATAGTTTGTCACACCTGCCCTCCACTTGGTTGATTACCAATGCTTATTGATATACAAACCACATGAAATTTTGTTCCATTGGTTTCAGCAAGAAAAATACTACTGCATGATGAACTGTTTTGAACTGTCATGGAACAATGTCTATTAAACTATAAGCTACTATTAATACATCTATTAAACCCCCAGCTATCATGTGCTGGGGGGATGGTGAGAAACTTGCCTGTTTTTGAAAATGTTGGCAATGACAAACTGTTGGCAATAATAGCATCAGTGGCCCTTCTCAGGAATCGTGAGTTTTAGGTACTGGTATCTCAGAGCTATAAACAGCAGGCATTCTGTGTTTTTACTTAAGCTTTCATTTTATGGGCGTCATAATGTTTGTAGCAGATTGTGTTTCCCCTTTGTTTTGGTTGCTGATAAATTTGCAACTAAATTTGTGACTCATCTCCAGCAGGGGAATAGTGTCTTTTGATATTCATTATATATTATCAAACTTTCTATTTATCTTATTTTTCTAATTTCATTCTCCTTTTGCTGTCATTTCCTCACCTTAAAAAAAAACCCTCTTGTAGGCATAAAGACAGAGAGAGATAAGATTTCTCAAATCACTTTCTAAAATGATTTGGAGGCATAAATAAGCCAATAATGCTTTTCATAACATCAATGATGTTACAATAATATGTTTTTTCTCATGCTTACTTCAGAGTTTGTAATTGAATCTGGGAAAAACCACTCAAGACTCAATCCACCCCATTCTCAGGTTATTCCAGATAAAATATGGCCTCTGCCCCCAAAGACATTACACCCCAATTTAGAGGAAAAAAGTTTTGCAGTATTAAAAGTCCTAAAGACCTAGAAATAGACCTACATCTTTGTAATAATTTAAGCCACATGTTTCACAGCACAATGGTAGGATCTGTGGATAGCAGGAAAAAAGGTGTCAGTCTGTGGAGCTAGAACAGTAGGTGGTTTCAGGGAGATGAGACAAAAAGAACCTTGTAGGGTGGAGAAGGCAATGGCAAGCCACTCCAGTACTCTTGCCTAGAAAATCCCATGGATGGAGGAGCCTGGTAGGCCGCAGTCCGTGGGGTCGCTAAGGGTCGGACACGACTGAGCGACTTCACTTTCACTTTCACACATTGGAGAAGGAAATAGCAACCCACTCCAGTGTTCTTGCCTGGAGAATCCCAGGGACGGGGGAGCCTGTTGGGCTTCCTTCTATGGGGTCACACAGAGTCGGACACGGCTGAGGTGACTTAGCAGCAGCAGCAGCAGCAGGGTGGCTAAAATCTGCATTCCAATGATCCATTTTTGGTTGTCAGTTTCATTTTGTTTTTCTTTATTCAACTTCCATTCTAAAATGTTTCAAGTTTGGGGGGGAGTTACAAATGATAAGAACTTCTGGACCTCAGAAAACCACCATGTAAATCATCAGAGAAAGAAATCTGGCAAAGTGACAATGCTTTGATCTACTCCCCTTAGGGAAAATGCCTATTGCAAAGTCATCTCCAAATGAAGTGTGGAGATTTGCTTTTTACACAGAAGTCTCCTCTTACTGGACCCCTACTGTTGTTTTCCAGTCCTTACTAGGCGAGACAAAAGGGGAGAATGTTGTCCAGAATGTAATGTAATGCCAGAGGAAATGAGAGAGTCTGAGGGTGTTAAGTCCGTGGGGATGGGAGGAATCAAAGAGAACATCAGAACTGCCAGTCTGAACTACCACCTGGAGAAGAGCCTGGGTAGCCCTTGACACCAGGGAAGTCAGGAGAAGCGAAGGCCCGTGGCCACGCACCATCGACACTAATAACAAGTGACACCAAATCTTGGGGAAAAATCGTGCACGGCTTCTAAGGTGAACTCTTTGCTCGCTCTGCCTCCTCTGCTGACAGTAGCTCTCAGTGCAGTGGACAGCAGCTCCAGCCAGGAGTTCCCAGACACTGCAATCCATCACTAGTGTGTGGACACCGCTCCGCCCAGAGACCCGCTGCCCTGGGGAGCAGAGAAGCCTGACCCCACGAGGCAGCAATGAATTAGGACAGGAGACAGCTTGCCTGGAGCAGTTGCCACCTTCCCTTCTCCATCACAGGCATTCATTCTGACAGCAGGCAGTGGCCCTGAATTAAAACACCTTTAAGAGCATGGTGTCCGGAGGGCAGCAACTGCAAACACCAAGCATCTGGGAAGAGAATCTGGGCTCCAAGCAGAAGCAAGGCTTTAGCAGACTTGAGGCCTCACGGTGTTAACAGACGTCAGCAGCTACCAACAAAACAAAACAAAACCATGCAAGTAACCATGCCCAGATCATTAAACGTGTCCTTTAATTTTTCTCTTTTGACTGAGCTATGTGGCACATAGGATCTTGGATCCCTGGCCAAGACATGGTTATTTGCCTGCAGTGGAAGAGCAGAGTCTCAACCACTGGACCACCAGGGAAGTTCCAACATGTTCTTTAGATTAATGCTGCCAAACTAAATCAGAGAGGCAATCCATGACTCTGCAGGGAAGTGACATGCTGGGAAGAAATCAAACTAAAACGTAGACGAACCTGGCAAAGGAGCAGCCTCTGCTTAGTCCAGGGACAGTTGTCATCCTGGCAGAGACAAAGGCTGGTCAGCTCCAGCCTCTCCCCTTTCTCCTACCCCTCTTCTTTGATAGCTTCTCTTCTACTCAAGGCTCTCTTTGACCTGGGGAGACACTCAGCCAGAAGTTCAGGGCAGCCAGGGTTAAAATCCCTTACACAGGAAACTGGGCCAATTCCTAAAAACGGCGTTTAGAGATAATGTGGGTCAGAACTTGCTGTGAGTGCTAGATGCAACCACGGCCAGCCTGACAAATATAGGTACCCTGGGCAGATTTATCATTGAATAGTCTTCAAACCAATATTGTTAGAAGTTTATTCAACATTTATTTAGTAAAGGAGAAAAAAGTAATTTTCTATGATACAAATTGTATTGCTAACTTAAATTTGGAATATAAATTAGAGTCTACCCAGGAAAATTTTCAGGACATAAGAAAACAGGGAAAAATCCCTCCTTTATTTCATTTCTACCTGAAAATATTTGGCCAAACCTCTCTGATTTCTCTGTGGTTCCTGTTATTTCTTCTTTAATAAATCCTCAAATAATGAAACTATTGATGATTTAAAATGATATCATAAAGCAAGTCACCTAGTTCTAGTAAATGACACAATGAGGTTTCAGAATTTCAACTATCTTTAACTGATTCTGACTACAGAAGACTGTCAGTCAGGAGGCTACAGATTCTTGGCACTTACTAAACTTAAGAATGTCAACAAAAGCACATGAAGACTGGCAGCAGTTGACGGTATGTGATTAAATCAAATATTCCTCAAGAGTCAGAGTTGGAGTCAGAACCATGCAAACCAAGTTACTGACAAGTAAATTAATTGAAAAGCAAAAAAGGGGAGTTTGAGAGAGAAAGTTGTTCTGCAGAGAAAAGCTAAGAAAATGAAGGCAATATATAGAGAAAGTCTGAGACGGGAGTTCCTAGGAGCCAGTGAGAGATGGAAGGAGCAGTCTCAGTGACTCGCCACTTCCTCCACCTCTGTAACCTCTTCTATTCTTCAATCACCTCCTTCATCTGGGCCCTGTTTGAGTAGGCTGCAGTCACTTGTAGCCAGTGAACAGTGTCAAGACCAGTTGAGGGTGAGTGAGTGTGTGTCTATGTGTCTGGAGGGATCTTTCAGGAGGAAGCTAGAGAATCAGTTCATGGAAAAGGGCTTTCAGATGAGTCCCCTAAGTCTCTGAAACAGATCAGTCAAAGGGTTAAGCAACACGGACATAACTTCTTGAACAGCTACTAAGCATTGTGTGCTGGTTAGTCAATGATGCCAAGCCCTGGCATCATACCTAATTATATAAACAGAAATATCAGAAAAAATATTTGTCCCAGGTGGTTCTGAGGCTGCCAGAAAGACTCCAAAGAGCAGGGTTGCAAGAGTACATCATGACCAAAGTGGAAGTCCCACTAGACGGTGTGTCAAGCTGAACATAATGTATGAGGTTTCAGAAAACGACCCTCAGAAGACGAACAGAATAGCAGCTTGGCTTTGTTGGTTTTCTCAGTCTTTCTCAACTAGCTGATACTTTCAGGTAGTAAAGGAAAAATGGAAAAATTAGTCAGAAACTGTTAAGCCTCAAGTTACTGTTCAGTACCTAAACCTTGTAACTGTCAGAGTTAAGTGCTACTTCTTCTGGAGCACTAATTACACTGTTCTCCAGGACATTAATGTCAACATCTATAAGGAAATAAGTATAGTCATTTGGCAAATATGTGTCTGCTGTGCTCAATCGCTCACTCGTGTCCGACTATCTGTGACCCCATGGACGGTAGCCCACCAGGCTCATCTGTCCATGGAATTCTCCAGGCAGGAATACTGGGGTGGGTTGCCATTTCCTACTCAAAGGGATCTTTCCCACCCAGGGTTCAAAACTGCATCACTTGTGTCTCCTACATTGACAGGTGGATTCTTGACCACTAGCACTACCTGGGAATGTATGTAGATTAAACAGCATGACCAAGGGAAAACATGCTCTAGTGGGGTGGGAATGAAGGCACACTGAAATCATAACCACCAGTCTGGAGGGTTCAGAGACTCTTCCTGCCAGAGAGAGGACAGCTATTCATTCCCTTCTGTGATCCACAAGCTTCACAGTTGTATTGACTCAAAGGGAAAAATATTTAACCTCTCTTAGGCTCTAGAAATGGGATCACAAATATTTTGTCATGTCCAGCCTCATACCCAAAGTAAAAACAAAACTTCGGTAGTTTTTCAATGTGCAAAAACTATAGTTGCAGTATGTTATCAAATCCCGTGAGAGACCAAACTTTCAGATCAATCAATAATACAAGCTGACTTCTGTATTGGTGAATCAGGCCCAAGAGCTAGAAATCTTTCCAAAAGTCAAGAGAATGATTGTATAGTACCAAGGCCTAGGGTGTTTCTACTGAATTAGGCCCTGTTAAGAAAAAGGCATTGGTGATGAAAAAAGGTGGTTTATGTATCTTGTATCATTGTTTTTGTCTTGATTCAACTATATGTAACTCATGGGGCAGGAAGAGGTGCGAAGAACAAGATTGTTAACCTTTGCACATAAAAGTTCTACCTTCAGAAATATAAAACCTCATTTTCAATATAGCACCTTATAAATGAAAGAGCCCCCAACCTCAGCCTTTTACAAGCCTTTAATATTTGGAAACCAACATTACTTTCTATTTTAATCGATGAAAAGCAAGCTTTAACTTATAAATGGATGTTTTCCAGAACTCTTCATAAACCACTGAAAATGGATGTTTATAATGGAAGTCCACTTGCTTTTCCATAAAGCTAATTCGAGCTGGATAATTCCCTTCAGGCAGCAGCAAGCATTGTTCTCCTAAGATTTTGTATAATTAATACCAAGATACAAATATATTCCTATCTATTTCAGGGCAAGCAGAGTGAGAAAAAGAGAAGGGGAGATGATACTGGTGTCAAATGAATTCTCTAATACATTTCCCCACTAGAGGGAAAGATAAATTAAATGTGCAATAAAATTTTAATAGCGAACAGCAATTGCACTATAGGAACCCTGATAGAAATAAGCATAATGGCATAATAAATTTTCCTGTGTGAAGAATGATTATTTGGAGCTTTAAGCTTTGACAATTCGTGTAAATCTTATCCGTTTGTTAGCAATTAATAATATTAAATTGCTTCACATCTCCCTAGATAAACATCAGCAATCTTTCAAATCATTGTTGAAGAAATGCATAATCTAGTGCACACTACTGCAGAATTTTTTAAAATTTCTAAGGGGCATTTAATAGCACTTTCCAAGAAGAAATAAAAGCAATTTAATCTTTACTGCTGATATAAGTACATCAACAAATATTTGTTAAACCACTTTGTGCTTAGCAAAGACAGGTAGCTGTCCATCAGAATCCACTTTTGCTTTCTAGACTACAGATCTTGCATCTAGAAAGTGGCTGCTCAGGAAAGGACTACCTCCCCCCATCATCTATGCCTCTGTGACTCAACTCTCCAATAACATTGACTGGAAATTATATTTGTATTTGGGAACCAAGTTTTAAGAATGGGATGTGGCTCAGCTAAGCTCTTTGAGCTTATACAAGCTTGATGTAGGAGGCAACCATGTTCTAGGGAGGGAGGAAGTAGACAGTGAAAGTTACTAGGCCTGAATTCACAATGTTTATAATCCAGGACACCCGGCTTGGTTAAGTGAATAAGATATAAAAGTTAAGTTGCCTTTAAGCCATTATATGTCTGTGGATATATCTGTTATAGCATTTTGGCCCAGTCTGACTAATACAACAATGTTCTAGTAGACTTTGTGAGACCCATAAAGAAGTGAAAAACGTTATACTTCTTACAAAATTAACTTTAGTTAAAGAGACAAAAAAAGTAAAATAACACAAAACATGCAACAGTGTAATATTTTAAGAGATGCCAGAGGACAGTACAAGAGTATGTTAACAAGTTAATTGTCAGATGACAAATAGCTATTTTAAATAATTGCCAAAATGGTGGATTCATGCAAAAATGGTGGATTCTGCTAGCGAGAGCTACAGTTCAAGATATACTGCTGATAATAATAAAATCCTTTATAATGGGGTTTGCTCTTTTGGGAAATTCTTTACTGGGACAAATAAACCAAAAGTTCCAAATATCCACAACCATTTTTTGACATGCTGTGGTCCTCATTTTCGGTGGTTCCAAGATCTCTTATTTGCCTATGGTTGTAAGCATAGTCTTTATTTCAGTGCCTACCTTTGACTTGAATCATCCACTTATACTTTTATTTTGTGTAGTTTCCTTAAAACAACACTCGTGATTAATCTTATCCCATACTGAAAAAGGATTTCTATCATTATTCAGGAAGTAAAATTTTTTTTTTTTCAGGGAGTAAATTTATAAATTCTAGCTCAAGGAGATTCAGTACGAATTCTAGCCCAAATTAGAAGAGTTTGAGAAATAAGCAAGATTCATTCATATTATCTTTAACAATTATTTATTGAGTATTACTATTTGTTAGACATTAAGGGTGTGTGATGAAGAGTTAAATAATGTGGCCCACTTTCTTTTGGCCCTCATTTCTAAGGAGGCTCTCTATAAAGGATGGTGACATCATATCATATATACAAAGAACTGGATAGAGTAAGCCTGTAAGCCTGAGGTGACTCAATGGAAAAAAGATAACTAACTTCAAAGATTTAAAACCTTTTATTAGCATCCTTATCAAAACTTAGCTGATAAAGATGCTAGTGCATACAATGGGGAAAGGAGTGTCTTTCCAAAAAATAGTTTTGGACAAACAGGATATCCGTATGCAAAAGAATAAAATTGGACCCCTTTCTTAGACCACTTACAAAAATTAATATGAAACTGATCAAAGATCTAAATATAAGACCCCAAACCATAAAACTCCTAGAAAAAACTCAGGGAAAAAGATCTTCAACATTGTTCTTGGCAGTAATTTCTTGGATGAGATGCCAAAAGCACAGGCAACAAAAATGAAAATAAGCAAGTGAGTCTATGTTAACTGAAGAACTTCTGTATAGCAGAGGAAATAATAAATTAAGAAGTTAAACTTGAGAATAGAGAATGGGAGAAAATACAAGCAAACTATATACCGCGTAAGGGGTTAATACCTAAAATATATGAAGAAATTCATACAATTCAAAGGCCATAAAGCAGATAATTCAATTTAAAAAGGTGCAGAGGACCTGAACAGACATTTTTCCAAAGAAGACACACCAATAGGATATAAAAAAATAAATAAATAAAACCTTTTATTATGAAATAGGAATTAGACTTATTCCTCATGGTTTCTATCCACTGATGTATACTGAGCAATTACAACTGTAGCTGGCAGCTAGTAGTAACTCAAAAGTATATTTTGAATGAATTGCAGTCTGAACCTGGGAACTTGACTCAACTCCAAACCTTTCTCAACTTTTGCTGGATGAGGACTTGCTGTGAATCTTTGAAAAAAAAATCAGTTAAGTTTTCAGAGAACTAGGACTAGCCAAAAAGTAGCTTGATATATTTGAGCTCGATATAAAGGAAAAATTTCCAAAGGTTAGAGAATTAAAACACAAATGGCCCTACTTTCCAAAGGGAATTAATTCCTGGAGATGTTCATGCATGGTAGGTTTGGATGATGGGAAATTCAATATTCCGGTGTTAGAAGTTCTTGGGCAAGGGCTCAAGGACTCAAGAACTCTAAACTTGAGGTACTTGGGAACAAGCAGAATGATGACCTTACAATAGTTTGGAGAGTAGATGGAGGAAGAGCTACACAGGGAAAAAGGACCCCACCAAGAGGCCATAAACTGGGACTAACATAATAGACAGGTTAATGAACTTAACTAAAGGGGAGGGATCCTATTGGTAGCTTTGTCCTATGGAGAGGCCATTTAGGGAAATCATGTGCAAGCATGATACCAATGACTCATCCCTTTGCCCATAAAAGCCCAGTGGGTTTTTCTGGAAAGGGAAAATCAAGGCAGATGCAGTCCTGTTTCAACTACTTGGCCCTAAGCCTGGAAGTTTGACTTATATCTATGCTCTATTTGACACAAATTGCTAGTAAGGAATTAAGGGTTTTCTTACATGCTTCTTATCTCTATGACTTGGGGAAGGTTACTCTGACCTCCAGGCTCATAAGTAAAATAAGGATAATAACATGGAGCTGACAAGGTGGTTGTGAGAATTAAATATAATAATTGGTTCTGAGCACATAACTTGTTCCTGATCTATGCTATGCTGTGCTTAGTTGCTTAGTCATGTTCAACTCTTTGCGACCTCTTGGACTGTAGCACGCCAGGCTCCTCTGTCCATGGGGATTCTCCAGGCAAGAATACTGGAGTGAGTTGCCATGCCCAATCTATGCTAGGTGTCTGCCTAATCAATGTGCTTCTCCTCTTTCTCCTTCCAGTCTTGAAATTATATAATTCTTTCTCCCTGAGAAACTTCAGAATCTTTTTCATTTTTATTTTCCTTTGGGAAGCTTTAATTTATCTTCAGAGGACATCAAATTATATTTACAGATTCATAGAACTGGAATGTGTCATTAGCTCAGGTCAAATTGCATCTCCTTTAACTACAATAACAGCAAATAAGCCTCTAGAGTCACAAAGTCCCCTTGTTTGGCCTTTTTGTAAGCCCATCTAGTTTTCATCCCAACTGCTAGTGTTACCCCACATTAAGATGTGATGCATTCTGTAAGTCCATTGACATTTGGAGGGTCTTTTCTAAACTGCATCTGAATACCTAAAGTCAATGTTGCATCCTAGAAAGGCATACACATATTTTTACATTTATTTCAGAATAGGACAGAAACCCTGAGGCTGCCATATGTTCCATCCTTCATCCAGAAAATCTTTCGTTAAACAAGTACACCTCCGTTCTGACTAGGAGTCACCAAGCTTGCACTGAATAAAAATATATTGGCATTACAATAATTAAAGTAGAACCAACTCTGCCCTTCAGTCTTCAAGGTCCTTTCAGATCAAACAAAACACAGCCCCAGACACATTTCTCTCAAACAATGCAATCCCATGGGAATGGGAGTAAAAAGTCCTAATGCATTTTCAATTTACAAACCAACTTTTCCTATATTTAGATCAGTCAATTTATATCTGAGTACAAAAATTCAAGAGGATGTGACATTTCTCCTCCCTAGCACAATTTTGTTTTTCAAAGAAACGTGTTCTCAAGAATTCTGACCTATCTTTCAGAAATAGGTTCTTCAGTTGGTATATTTCCAGCTACATCAATATTTCTTTATTTCCATACTTGCAGACAGTCCAATACACTGTTTTGCTTTTTAAAAGGTCTGTCTAGGACATGTGCAAAAAAATCAAGCAAACACACTAGTGTCCAATATTGGAAAAACTCATTAATGCATCTAATAATAATCTTTTCAAGGCACTTAAAATCAAAATCATACATTAATCCCTTTAAGACTATAAGATCTGAGTTTACTTTATTCTTATCTATTAATATTTGTTTTGATTCCATTTTATAATAACTTCCTGATATCTGGGTATGTTATTTGTCTTCAATATATTTTAATGTGAATTAGATTTTTTTTTTTTGTAGGTCACATAAGGACACAGGAGGGTCAGGGCCAGGAAATATCACAAGGCTTTGAAAATGTGCTGGAATAAGCACAAAGCATCAGAGGAAGATGTGGTACTTAAAAACAAGGCTGAGAAAAAGAAGATGATCTGCATTTTTTTTTTAATGTATTTTATTTCTCCACATTGTTGGTCAGGAGGGGCCTAAGTACTAGTCAAGAGAGAGAGAGTTTTTTAAAGTGTATAACATTATATCTCAGAATTAGAGTTTTGGAGTGTGGTTCATGGTAAGCAGTTAGTTCAGGCCTTCAGCAATTTCTTCCTGAAAACTAGAGTAATTTCTGAGGTCCTACCAAAATGTAATTTCTGAAGTCCTACCAAAAGGCAGTCCTTCATTTCCTAAAGAAACAAGTAATCTGCCTGGAAATCTAACATACAGTAATTGAAAAAGGCAGATTTTTTTGCATGGAATCTTGTGAAAGTCAATTCTATGAGCACTTTTAATATTTTTCTAGTTGTAACCACACCTCAAAACTCCTCATGCTCTGTTGAAATCCTGGTTGAAAGGGAATTTGAGGACATAAGGGCATATGGTAGCCTTACCTCACTGAGCCACTGAACACAATTAAACAGGGAAGGAGGAAAGGGACACACTAGGTGTAACAAGGAAATCCTACTGACCTACACCACTGGCAGAGGGTCATGACAAGATGTGGAAGATGGTAAAAGGAAACTCAGGGATTTGAAGAAGGGAGTTGGAACATAACAGGGTCAGGAGACACAGGAGATGCAGGTCAGGAAGGCCCTCTGGAATAGGAAATGGGAACCCACTCCAGTATTCTTGCCTGGAAAATTCCATGGACAGTGGAGCCTGAAGGCTATAGTCCACAGGGTTGCAAAAGAGTTGGACATGACTGAATGACTGCGCGTGCAAAAAGCCTAAAAAACCAAGGCCTATCAAACAGACTAGCAAAACAAGTGCTGATAAAGAAAGTGGGCATTAAGAAGACAGAGGACAAGGAAATAGAGATTAAACACATCTAGAGATTGAAGAACCAGATTTATAAAAGATTTCTGAAGGATATTATCAAGAATCTTGAGACCTCACCTTGGATTGATAGAGATTTGCAGAAATAGGCAGAGGTGACATATCCAACTTGACCATCATTATTATAATACTATTAATATTTCTTGTTACTCCTTTCCTTTTATGGGATATTACCTGGTATGACCTGAGAAGTACAGGTGCATGGTTGTCACAACAGGACTGTGGGACATGACTGATGAAAGGACATGAACAGTCACAGTTAAAGATGCAAATATTCTTTATAAACTGGTATACATAAACTGATGGAGATAATTACTTTGACAGAACAACACAGCATGCTCCCAGATGAGGGCACAAGTGCCCCAGGTGTGCAAATCTCCTGTGAGGTGAAGCCTCTGGACCACACACAGTGTGAATATTTCACCGAGTGCACAGAGCTCTCATGGTGTTGTGGGGTGCGGAGGGGAAGGTATTCTTTATACTCTCCTATCCAGTCCCCATATTCATTTTTCCATTTTTGTCTTCATCTGGAGATTCCTGTTCATTCTGCCTATTGGCCACATGAAAAGAGTTGCTATAAACCCACCCCAGTGTTCACTTGACCAGATGAATCCAAGATCTTTGTCAAATGTCCAGAATCTCTTAAGAGGTCCAAGAATCAGGCTTGTTTTAGGTTCATCCCTGCAAAAGATGTGATGTACACGTTCATTCTAAATAGTTAATCCTAGGTTTCCAAACCTGGCTAGTCTGAAAATGGTGACTTCTGGGAAACATTCTGTTTGAAGATATCATTAGAAGTTTCATCCAATTTCACTCTGATTGCTTTCAGACCTTGGCTGATTTTTAATGTCCCCAGCTGATCTAAGCAAGCTGGCAAGTGGAGGCCTAATTACAGCATCTACTTTTGACCATGATAGAGGATGCAGCAGCAGCCAGAGCTGATAAAGGAGCCCTAGACCATGGCTCCCAGGCTGTTCGGGTTATGAGGACCTTTATTTAACACTTTAAAAGAAACTCTTCGGAGTGATGATGGTAAAGATATATAATAAAAATAGTAACTGAATTACTTGCCATACACCTGCAATTAATACAACATTGTAAATTAACTTTACCTCGATTTTAAAAACTGGTTTTAAAAAAGTGTATGATGATGGCCATGCCTATAAATTAAGAGCATGATTGCACAAGTTTCTATAAAAAGTCTAGAAGAGGCAATCTGATAGGAAGTGCAGGGTTGGGAGTGACACAGGGGATTGGTCTTGAAAACTCGTTAGCCTCTCAAGTCCATTTAATGTGACTTGGGTAGAAGTAGGGGTGGGGAGGACCTGAAGGAGATCTACTAGCACCATTCACATGATTAATATAAGGATGAATAAGAAAATAAAGATTTTACACAGCAGAATAACTGAGGGAAAAATCAATGAATACTATTCTCATTACTAAGTTGGATTAAATGAAATTACTGGAATTTGTACTCTTTTCGACTGTTAAAAATAGCAATTCCATATGGCTTCAATGGAAATAATTTAATATTAAATTCTAATTTTAAAATTGAAATCCCAATATAACATAATCAGTCCACATCTCCCAAATTATTCAGATTCCTTTTAAGAAAGAAAAATTGAGAGAGGAATTACTGGCAAGATAGTGATTATTTTTTCTTTCATACTGATTTTTTTTATTTTAATGAAAATTCAAAAGGCTGTACCTCAGGTCACTCATTTTTCTCAGTAATAATATGATAAAAAGTGAGGAAGCAGGTGGAAGTTTTGATAGAAAACTCTCAGGAGGAAGTCAGATTAGGGGTTCTGATGCCTTGTGCTATCATTATAACAGGCTGTCCAACTTGTAGAGCACACACTATTCCAGTGACTTTAATTATGACCTGAAACTCTACTGATCAGATGTTAACGTGCTCATAGACTCTTTTCGGTACTTAAAAAGTCACAGAGTCTCTGCCTATTGGTAATGAATGGCTCCACATTTCCCTCCCTCAGAGGCCATCTTATAAACAAGATCTAGTCATATGGGGAATAAAAATAATTAATGGACCTGACTGAGCTATTAATACTATGTTACTAACCAGACGAGATATCAATCTAATTTGCTAATTTCACATTCACGCTTTATCTAATAGCTAAAGTGATGAATAAATCACTTTGACTCTCATATGTTTACACTTTATGTTTTTAAATTTTGTGGGAGTGTATGCTTTTTTTCCTCTGTAAGTTTTCACAGAGAACTTTCTAAATGGAAGAACATATAGGTAAGATTTCCCAAGCAATAACCACTCACTTCTAAAGTCTCACCCAGCAATCATAACATTTGCTACTTCCTGAGTCAAAATGCTTAGGATATCACATAAGCATATGAGAACCAAGACAGATAAATACAAGCCTGTATTTTATTAGAATCCCAGAATCACAGAGAATCCAGGTTTGCCTAAATGCAACTATGATCATTACTTTTGGCCAATAAAAACCATTAGCTCAAGCATTATAGTTCTCAGGTGACAGAGGAAAGCAGGGGAAAAAGAGAAAAAGAAGTGTTAGCTTAAAATTAGATTTGGTAAGGGTTTTCTTTTTTTTTTTAGTTTTCTTTTTTCTTTTTTTTTATTGGCGGTTAATTATTTTACAATATTATATTGGTTGGTTTTTTTCTTGTGTAGTTCATGTTTATTTATTTATTCATTTATTTTTGCTGCTTTTTGCTTAGCTGAAAGAGGATAAAGGAAGAGAATTTTTCAATCTGAACTTTTCTCCAACTCCATCCTGGACTTGATCTCTGGGTCAGACCTGGGGAACCCGTGGACACTATTTCTCTGCCTCTCAGTGTCTGATGCAAGAAAGCAATGTTGAGCTGAGAACTAAGAACATGGTTGTGGGACAGTGATTACAGTTGTTAAATTTATTTAGATATGATTCAGCTTGACATAGGAAACAAATCAAACAAACAAAAACATCCATGTCATTTCCAGTTCCGGTTCAGCTTCTGACATGAGACTGGGAAACCGAGAGAGAAAAAAAACCCTGAAAAAGGTAGGAGAAACACACTCTAACCAGGCTAACTCTGACCAGAAACCATAAAGATGAAGAGGTGAGAATCATGGTGCCTCTGAAGACAAAAGGAGCTGCACTGAGGATGCTCTTAAGAGAATATGGGGCTTGCATTAATGGAACTAGTTCTGAACCTTTCATATAAATGAAGTCATACAAGATGCTGTGTTTTTTTGCCTGGCTTCTTTGACAGTAGGATTCAGGAAGCTAGATCAGCAGTGAGTAAACTACACCCAAGGACCAAATCAGGTCACACACATTTGAGACTTTTTGTTTTTTCTTTTTTCCAGCTCAACTGAGATATAATTGACAAAACTGTAAAATATTTAAAGTTTGTAACATCATGATTTGATACACTTATGCATTGTGAAAGGATTTCCACCATTAAGTTAATTAAATGTTTATCACCGAACATATTTACCCCCCTTTTATTAAATGAGAACACTAAGTTCTACTCTCTTTTTTTTTACAGTTAAATGTCTTTATTTTTTTTTTCAAGGTATACTTTATTTTATTTTATTTTTATTTTTTCAAAAACAATTTTAGGAATCTTTACTTAAAAACAACCTTATCTTAAAATGGAGTAACTTTGGTTTTACAAGCAGCAAGCAAAGTACAGAAGCAAAAATGTATTACAGGAGCATTAAGTTCTACATTAGGTCACAGAGTCTAATCTGAAATCACACCCATAATATCATTTTTCAGGATATCTGGGAAATAGTTATTTCCCAGGATGTCTGAACCATAGCTACTCTATTTTGACTTTTAATTGTAAAAAAAAAAAAAAAAAAATTTTTTTTTTTTTTAATAGCCAAAGCAGATTTCACCATTAATGACATCAGTGTTTTTCTAGGTATGAGAAGATGCAGGAATTGGAACTCATAAAACCTTTTTCTGAAAAGATCTAACTATCCGAAGCCCTGTTCTGCCAGTTTGTTTGTTTGTTTTTTTTCAGAGCACAGAGTGCCTCATTCCTGATTTTCACCCTGAACTCCTTTCAGGGGGTGTTGAAGGTCAGCAGCTTGCAATGGTCATGATGTAATCTTTGTAGAGGCAGCTGGCAAGTACCAACTTCCAGTCAGCAGGGTCCCTTCATAGCCACATATCTGACCATGTGACACAATTTCATGGCCATTGTGTCCCATGGTGCTGGGAAGGCTCATTCCCAAGTCTAGGGAAGTGATGGGCCACTCAGTGTGCTAAAATTGGACCAGGCCTTGCAAGTAGCAAAAGTCTCTGGACCACTGTCTTACTAGCCTCCTGGTCCAGGAAAATATTTCCTCTTGTTGCTTTTTCCCATACCCAGAGTCACATTATTACAATTATTGATCTCATATGGAACTGTCCATTCAGCATTATATCACAGGCTCAGTGAAACAAGTGACATAGAAAGTAATATAGCCATAGCTAGCAGTTATTAGTAAAATAAGAATTATAAGTCAAGAACTTTCATTAGATAAAGCCTAGTATACCCCAAGTCACCTGACTTCAGTTACACAGCACAATATTATTGGCTATAGTCTCTAAATAATATATTAGATTCTTAGACTTTATTCATCTTATAACTGAAAGCTGGTACGCATCTATAACCTACAAATTTATTGAAACTGTTTATTAGTTCTAATAGTACATTTTTGTTGGGGGTCCTTAAGGTTTCTATATATAATATCATACCATTTCTAAACAGAGATTATTTTACTTCTTCCTTTCTGATTTAGATGAGTTTTATTTATTTTTCTTGCCTAATTGCTCTGGCTAGGATTTCCAGGACTGTGTTGAATAAAAGTGGTGAGAATGAGCATCTTTGTTTTGTTCCTGATCCTAGAGAAAGCTTTTTCCTTTTCATTATTGAGTATGGTATTAGCTATAGGCTTGTCAGATATGGCATTTATTATGTTGAGGTACATACATTGCTTTTATACTTAGTTTATTGAGAGCTTTTACCATCAAAAGATGTTGACTTTTGTCAAACTCTTTTTCTGCATCTATTGAGATGATCACATGATTTTTACCTTTCATTTTGTTAATGTGGTATATCACATATTGATTTGTGGATGTTGAACCATCCTTACATCACATCCCCAGAATAAATCCCATTTAAGTGCACTGTCAATTGAATTCAGTTGCTCAGTCATGTCCAACTCTTTGCGACCCCATGAATCACAGCACACCAGGCCTCCCTGTCCATCACCAACTCCCGGAGTTCACCCAGACTCAAATGCATCAAGTCAGTGATGCCATCCAGCCATCTCATCCTCTGTCATCCCCTTCTCCTCCCAACCCCAATCCCTCTCAGCATCAGAGTCTTTTCCAGTGAGTCAACTCTTTGCATGAGGTGACCAAAGTACTGGAGTTTCAGCTTCAGCATCAGTCCTTCCAATGAACACCCAGGACTGACCTCCTTTAGGATTGACTGGTTGGATCTCCTTGCAGTCCAAGGGACTCTCAAGCATCTTCTCCAACACCACAATTCAAAAGCATCAATTCTTCGGTGATCAGCTTTCTTCACAGTCCAACTCTCACATC
Organism: Moschus berezovskii; assembly: GCF_049115385.1. Taxonomy (NCBI): domain Eukaryota; kingdom Metazoa; phylum Chordata; class Mammalia; order Artiodactyla; family Moschidae; genus Moschus; species Moschus berezovskii. The sequence goes on from NC_142461.1 coordinate 71,346,380, forward strand.
CATACATGACCACGGAAAAACCATAGCCTTGACTAGATGGACCTTGGTTGGCAAAGTAATGTCTCTGCTTTTTAATATGCTGTCTAGGCTGGTCATAAATTTCCTGCCAAGGAGTAAGTGTCTTTTAATTTCATGGCTGCAATCACCATCTGCTGTGAAGTGCACTGTAACAGTCCTTTAATGTACTTATAAATTTGTTTTGCTAACATTTTGTTGAAGACCTCTGCATTTATATTTATCTAGGATATTGGAATTGAGCTTTCCTTTCTTGTTATTTCCTTGTTATTTCCTGGTTTTGTTATCAGGGTAATGCTGGTCTCATAAAATGAATTAGGAAGTATCCTTCTTATTTTGGGGGGGAAAAATTTGTATTAATTCTTTAAATGTTTGGTACAATTCAGCATTAAATTCATCTGGTTCTGGAATTTTCTTTGTTGGCAGATTGTTGATTACTCATTCAATCTCCCAAAAAGTAATTGGTCTGTTCAGATTTTATATTTCTTCATGATTTAGTCCTGGTAAATTTTGCTGCTAAAAATTTACCCATTTATTCTAGTCTATTTAATTGGCTGATTCATCATTGTTTGTAGTAGTTTCTTATGACCTTAGTACATCTGTGTTATCAGTTCTAATGTTTCCTCATTTGTTTCTGATTTTATTTGAGTCCTTTCTCGTTTTTTCTTGCTGCTGTGTGGTGCTGGAATGACTCTGAGGCGATACCCTGTGCCTAAAGGCAAAGGAGAGGCCCCAGCAAGATGGTAGGAGAGGTGAAATTGTGTTTAGAATCAAACCCCATACCCACCAGAGATGCTCAAAGGGCTCAAACAAACCCTGTGCACACAAGGACTGAGAGACCCCACAGAGACCAACACAGAACTGTGTTTGAGTGTCTCCTGTGGAGGTACAGGTCAGCAGTGAACTGCCACAGGGGCAGGAGCTTTGGTTGCAGCAGACTTGGATACGGCATAAGTCCTCTTGAAAGAGGTCACCATTAACCCCACTGAAGAGCCACCAGAACTTACACAGAACTGCGGAAACAGACTCCTGGAGGGCACAAACAGAGCTTTGTGCACACCAGGACCCAGGAGAAGGGAGCAGTGACCCCACAAGAGACTGACCCAGACTTGCCCATGAGTGTCCAGGAGTCTCCGGTGGAGGCGTGGTTCGGCGGTGGCCTGCTGCAGGGTTGGGAGCACTGAGTGTAGCAGTGCATGCATGGGACCTTTAGAAAGAGGTCACCACTATCTTCATTACCTCCCCCATCGTTTCAGTGAGTCAGTTCAGTCACTCAACCGTGTCCGACTCTGTGCGACCCCATGAATCACAGCACGCCAGGCCTCCCTGTCCATCACCAACTCCCGGAGTTCACTCAAACTCATGTCCATCGAGTCGGTGACACCATCCAGCCATCTCATTCTCTGTTGTCCCCTTCTCCTCCTGCCCCCAATCCTACTCAGCATCAGAGTCTTTTAGAGTGAGTCAACTCTTCGCATGAGGTGGCCAAAGTATTGGAGATTCAGCTTTAGCATTAGTCCTTCCAATGAACGCTCAGGACTGATCTCCTTTAGGATGGGGTGGTTGGATCTCCTTGCAGTCCAAGGGACTCTCAAGCATCTTCTCCAACACCATAACAGGGAAGGAACACTGCCCCACCCATCAAAAGAAAATTGGATTAAAGATTTACTGAGCATGTGCCCGCCCATCAGAACAAGACCCAGTTTCCCCTCAGTTAGTTTCTCCTCAGGAAGCTTCCCTAAGCCTCTTATCCTTCTCCATCAGAGGGCAGAAAACCACAATCATAGAAAAATGACTCTTGAGAATCCCTTGGACAGCAAGGAGATCCAACCAGTCCATCCTAAAGGAAATCAGTCCTGAATATTCATTGGAAGGACTGATGTTGAAGCTGAAACTTCAATACTTTGGCCACCTGATGCAAAGAGCTGAAAGAAAAAGAAAGTGAAGTCGCTCAGTCATTTCCAACTCTTTGCGACCCCGTGGACTGTAGCCGACCAGGCTCCTCAGTCCATGGAATTTTTGAGGCAAGAGTACTGGAGTGGATTGCCATTTCCTTCTCTAAAGGATCTTCCTAACCCAGGGATCGAACCCAGGTCTCCCGCACTGCAGGCAGACACTTTACCGTCTCAGCCATTTGAAAAGACCCTGATGCTGGGGAAGATTGAATGTGGGAGGAGAAGGGGATGACAGAGGATGAGATGGTTGGATGGTATCATGGACTCAGTGGACATGAATTTGAGCAAACTCTGGGAGTTGGTGATGGACAGGGAGGACTGGTGTGCTGCAGTCGATGGGGTTGCAAAGAGGTGAACACGATGGAGCAACTGAACTGAACTGAACCAATCTGATCACATGGAACACAGCCTTCTCTAACTCAGTGAAACTATGAACCATGACCTATAGGGCCACCCAAGACAGATGGCTCATGGTGGAGAGTTCTGACAAAACGTGGTCCACTGGAAAAGGGAATGGCAAACCACTTCAGTATTCTTGCCTTGAGAACCCCATGAACAGTATGAAAAGGCAAGAAGATAGGGCACTGAAAGATGAACTCCCCAGGTCAGTAGGTATCCAATATGCTACTGGGATCAGTGGAGAAATAACTCCGGAAGGAACGAAGAGATTGAGCCAAAGCAAAAGCAACACCCAGTTGTGGTTTTGACTGATGATGGAAGTAAAGTCCGATACTGTAAAAAGCAATTCAAAAATGTAAAGTAATTAGCCTTCAATTAAAATAAATAAATTTTTTTTAAAAATCAATATTGCATAGGAACCTGGAATGTTAGGTCCATGAATCAAGGCAAATTGGAAGTGGGCAAATACGAGATGGCAAGAGTGAATGTCAACATTCTAGGAATCAGGGAACTAAAACAAACTAAAATTTAACTCAGATGATCATTATATCTACTACTGTGGGCAGAATCCTTTAGAAGAAATGGAATAGCCATCATAGTGAACAAAAGAGATCAAAAAGCTGTACTTGGATGCAAACTCAAAAACAACAGAATGATCTCTGTTTACTTCCAAGGCAAACCATTCAATATCACAGTAATCCAAGTCTATGCCCTGACTAGTAATGCTGAAGAAGCTGAAGTTGAATGGTTCTATAAAGACCTACAACACCTTCTAGAACTAACACCCAAAAAAGATGTCCTTTTCATTATAGGAGACTGGAATGCAAAAGTAAGAAATCAAGAAACACCTGGAGTAACAGGCAAATTTGGCCTTGGAGTACACAATGAAGCATGGCAAAGGCTCAGAGAGTTTTTCCAAGAGAATGCACTGGTCATAGCAAACACCCTCTTCCAACAACACAAGAGAAGACTCTACACATGGACATCACCAGATGGTCAATACCGAAATCTGATTGATCACATTTACTGCTGAGAAAGATGGGGAAGCTCTATACAGTCAGCAAAAATAAGACTGGGAGCTGACTGTGGCTCAGATCGTGAACTCCTTATTGCCAATTCAGACTTAAACTGAAGAAAGTAGGGAAAACCACTAGCCCATTCAGGTACGACCTAAATTAAATCCTTTACGATTATACAGTGGAAATGAGAACTAGATTCAAGGAATTAGATCCGATAGACAGAGTGCCTGAAGAACTATGGATGGAGATTCGTGACTTTGTACAGGAGGCAGCAATCAAGACCATCTCCAAGAAAAGGAAATGCAAAAAGGCAAAATGGTTGTCTGAGAGACCTTACAAATAGCTTTGAAAAAAAAGAGAAGCGAAAAGCAAAGGAGAAAAGGAAAGATATACCCATTGAATGCAGAGTTCCAAAATAGCAAGGAGAGATAAGAAAGCCTACCTCAATGATCAGTGCAAAGAAATAGAGGAAGACAACAGAATGGGAAAGACTAGAGATCTCTTCAAGAAAATTAGAGATACCAAGGGAATATTTCATTCAAAGATGGGCACAATAAAGGACAGAAATGGTATGGACCTAACAGAAGTAGAAGATATTAAGAAGAGGTGGCAAGAATACACAGAACTATAAAAAAAAGATCTTCATGACCAGGTGGCAAGAATACACAGAACTATACAAAAAAGATCTTCATGACCCAGATAATCATGATGGTGTGATCAGTCACCTAGAGCCAGACATTCCAGAATGTGAAGTCAAGTAGGCCTTAGGAAGCATCACTGTAAACAAAGCTAGTGGAGGTGATGGAATTCCAGTTGAGCTATTTCAAATCCTAAAAGATGATGCTGTGAAAGTGCTGCACTCAATATGCCAGCAAATATGGAAAACTCAGCAGTGGCCACAAGAATGGAAAAGATCAATTTTCATTCCAATCCCAAAAAAGGCAATGCCAAAGAATATTCAAACTATTGCACAATTGTACTCATCTTACACACTAGCAAAGTAATGCTCAAAATTCTCCAAGCCAGGTTTCAACAGTATGTGAACTGTGAACTTCCAGATGTTCAGGATGGATTTAGATAAAGCAGAGGAACCAGAGATCAAATAGCCAACATCCGTTTGCAATGAAAAACATCTACTTCTGCTTTATTGACTATGCCAAAGTTTTGAATGCATGGATCACAACAAACTGTGGAAAATTCTTTAAGAGATGGGAATACCAGACCACCTAATCTGCCTCTTGAGAAATCTGTATGCAGGTCAGGAAGCAGCAGTTAGAACTAGACATGGAACAACAGTCTGGTTCCAAATTGGAAAAGGAGTATGTCAAGGCTATATATTGTCACCCTGCTTATTTAACATATATGCAGAGTACATCAAGAGAAATGCTGTTCTGAAGCACAAGCTGGAATCAAGATTGCTGGGAGAAGTATCAATAACCTCAGATACACACATGACACAACTCTTATGGCAGAAAGCAAAGGAGAACTAAAGAGCCTCTTGTTGAAAGTGACAGAGGAGAGGAAAAAAATTTGGCTTAAAACTCAACATTCGGAAAACTAAGATCATGGCATCTAGTCCCATCATGTCATAGCAAATAGATGGGAAAACAGTGGAAACAGTGACAGACTTTATTCTGGGGGGCTCCAAAATCACTGCAGATGGTGACTGCAGCCATGAAATGAAAAGATGCTTGCTCCTTGGAAAAAAAGTTACGACCAACCTAGACAGCATATTAAAAAGCAGAAACATTATTTTCCTAACAAAGGTCCGGTCTAGTCAAAGTTATGGTTTTCCAGTAGTCATGTATGGATGTGAGAGTTGAACTACAAAGAAAGCTGAGAACTGAAATATTGATGCTTTCTAACTGTGCTATTGGAAAAGATTCTTGAGAGTCCCTTAGAGTGTAAGGAGATCCAACCAGTCCATAGTAAAGGAAATCAGTCCTGAATATTCATTGGAAGGACTGATGCTGAAGCTGAAACTCCAACACTTTGGCCACCTGATACAAAGGGCTGACTCATTGGAAAAGATTCTGATGCGGGGAAAGATTGAGGGCAGGAGTATAAGGGAGCAACAGAGGATGAGATGGTTGGATGGCATCAGTGACTCAATGGACATGAGTTTGAGAAAACTCCAGGAGATAGCGAAGGACAGGGAAGCCTGTTGTGCTGCAGTCCATGGGGTCACAAAGAGTTACACGTGACTGATTTGTCTGAACAGTAGTATATGTGGCCCAAACCCTTCACTCTCCAGGGAGAAGCTGGGATTTAGTGGTTCCCTCTTGATTATATAGTGCTGGGATGGGATGGGGTTCTTCTCAGCCTTTCTTACCTGTCTTGATGTGGATATTTTCTCATTCTCCAGATGTACAGGAGACATTCATATCATTTCTGGATTTCCTTCAGAAGGAATTGCTTCATGCAGTGCACCCATAAAAGGAGGAAATTTCAGGATCCATCTGTGTCACTTTCTCGGTCCCTCCCCTCATACCCATTTGTTTGCATGTCATCTATGGCTGCTTTTATTCAACAACAGCAGACTTGAATTAAGTATTTCAGCAGAGAACATATGGCCCACAGAGCTGAAAATATTTATTATCTGCCCTTTAACAGACAAAATTTTCTGAACTATAGTAACTCAAGAGGAAGGTTAGAATATCACAACAAAAGCAGGAAATTATGAATAAGCATAATATATTAACAGACAGAAAGAACATCAATCTGCTGTAAGCAAGATACCCTGAAAGTAAGGAGTAAGGGAAGGAAAGAGTCATGCTGGAAAGTCCATATTATACATATAAATAGTCTTGATTACTAGATCAAGGAGTTTCCACTTCTTTCTGCAGGTAGATAAAAAGCCATTTGAAGGGTCTTTCACTGCTATTAAATATTATTATAAGAGTGTTACTTTAATTTAGCAGCTATATAAGATAAACTGAACTGCAGAGGGGCTTCCCAAGTGGGTAAAGAATCCACCTACAATGCAGGAGATGCAGGCAGACATGAGTTTGATCCCCAGGTTGGGAAGAACCCCTGGAGGAGGGCATGGCAGTTCACTCCAGGATTCTTGCCAGAATCCCTTGGACAGAGCAGCCTGGTGGCCTACAGTCCATGGGTTTGCAAAAAGTCAGACATGACTGAAGCAACTAAGCACATATACACAAACAATAAATACCCAGAAAAAAATACCTTCAGAATGCATGATAGATAAGACTGGAAATGGACAACTCAGGTAAAAACTAGGATCCCATTATATCCCATTACAGCTCAAAGACTGCCTCTTCTCCATAAAATGATGGGTCAATATTATTTTCCAGAGTGAACCATTTAGCTTTTCGTACTTGAAGCATTTTTCCTTTCTTTTGTTATTTTCTCTACTCCCCAACCCTTAAATTATTGAGTATAGTTCTACCAGCCTGGATCCATTCTTAAAGCTTCAGAAGGAGATGTCTGTTGTTGAAGCTGGATTTGCTGCTCAGCAGCACCTGAAAGTTAATAATGGGACCTTATCCCCAAATAATAACTGTTACTTTCTTCCTAATGTCTCCGAAGCATTATTAAATGTGGCACTTATAGCCCCTTATATGCAATTTACCTCTGTAAAAGGTCATCTGCAAGTACCATACTTAAAAATATGCTACAAGGAGCTGTGAGATCATGTTCCATACCATTCATTACCCAGCATAAGGCTTACATCAAACCATCCCATTTTAAATTTATCTGCTCTCTCTTTAAAATGGCAATGGAATCTTCTCTGGTACATGCTCATTCACAGCAGAACACATCCTGTCTTTCTCAGTGTTTTAAACATTTTGAGCATTCCATAGAAGCTCTTAGGAGTGCTAACAAGTCAAATGCTGAGGCAAGTGAGATTTTCCACAAAAGATCCCTTACTGCTCTTTTCCATGAACTAAAAGATACCGTGGGTCTTCACGCTTCCCCTAGACCATCCATAACCCTTTCCTCTAACTAAATTTTATATTTCTTTTCTCAATAGTATCTTATGCTCTAGATATTACCCAATTTCTCCTTCTCTGCAAATAGGGACATATCAAGGAAGTTCCAGATTGCTGCTGCTGCTAAGTCACTTCAGTCGTGTCAGACTCCATGCGACCCCATAGACGGCAGCCTATCAGGCTCTTCTGCCCATGGGATTTTCCAGGCAAGAATACTGGAGTGGATTGCCATTGCCTTCTCTGAATTCCAGGTTACACCCTCCATATTAGTTAATGTGGGCTGCTTTTACAAAATATTATAGACAGTTTAACAGAGGAAATTTATTTCTCACAGTTCTGGAGGCTGGGAAGTCCAAGGTCAAGATTTCACTCTTGATGACAGTTCTCTCCCTGGCCTAATCAGCTATGCTCTCAATGTCTCTTCACATAGTGGAGAGGAAGGAAGGTTCAGGTCTCTCTTATTTTTATAAGGACACTAATCCCATACTAAGGCCCCACCTTAAGGACCTCATTCAAACCCAGTTATCTCCCAATGGCCCCATCTTCAAATACTATCATATTGAGGATTAGGGCATCAACATATGGATTTAAGGGGGACACACACACAGTAAGCCCATCACATTTTGCTTCTGGCCGTCCAAAATTCATATCCTCTCATCCAAAATATATTATCTATCCCAAAAGCCCAAACTTCTTAACTCATATCAATTTTAAAGTCCAAAGTCTCATCTAAATGTCATCTAGATTAATTGTGGGTGAGTCAAAGTACAATTCACCTGAGATAAAATTTTCTGTGAACCTGTGAAACCAGACAAGTTACCTACTTCCAAAGTACAGTGGTGGGACAGGTATAGAACAGACAGTTTCATTCCAAAAGGGAAAAATTGAAAAGAAGAAAGAGGTGATGACTACAAATAAGTCCAGAACCTAGCAAGACTAATACCATACGATCCTAAGCCTGGAGAATAATCCTACTCAGCTAATGATCAGCCTTTCAGACCCACTGGAGTCCCCAGTCTCATCTCTGTGGCTCTGCTGAGTGGAAACGGCTTCCCCAAAGCTCTGATCACCACTGTCCAGCTTGTTGAAACTGAACCAATGGTCTCCCATTTGAAACTAAAGAGGCATCCCCCTGATGGTCTTTGAATTGCCACTGAGGTTATTTGTTCCTTCTCTTAGAGAATAGGGCATATTCATGGCCAATCAAATCTATGCCTGGCTCTGTAGGATCTAAGAAATCTGACAACCTTCCTTCATTTTGTCTCATCTCCTCTCAATTCATACTGGAACTGTTTCTGCTGGTTAGATCCATGGCTAATTAGATCCATATGGCTAATCGGATCTGTGGTGTCTGATCAGATCCATGGTTCACACCCATGATAATGTCTTTTTCAAACCATGCTCAGCCACCCTTAGTGTTCAGTTTGGAACAAGCTTTCTCAGCCTTCACACTATGAATAAGCTGAGAATTTTCCAAGTATCTAAGTTCTAATTTCACTTTATTTAACAATTTCATTTCTCTCTTTTGGACTTTACTACAAGCCGTCAGGAGTAACCAAGCCACTCCTTCAACGCTTTGCTTAGATATTTCAGATAAAACAATCAACTTCCTCACTTACAAGATTTACCTTCCACAAACCCTAGAACACAGCTCAACAAAGTCATTTGCCAATTTATGAGGTGGATCCCCTTTTCTCCATTGTCCGATAACATGTTTCTCATTTACCTCCTGGCCTTCACCACAATTGCCCTTACCATCTATTCCATCTTGCCTGTCACAGTTCTTCCAGACATTGCCCATTATCCAGCTCTAAGGCTACTTTCACATTTTTAGTTATTTGTTACAGCAGCACACTGCTTCTCAGTTCCAAAATCTGCACCAGTCAGCCTGAGCTGCTGTAACACAGTACCATAGACTGGGTGGCTTAAACAACATACATTTATTTCTTACAGTTCTGGAGGGTAGAAAGTACAATATACAGATTCTGGTAGATTTGGTTCCTGCTAAGAACCTTCTTTCTGGTATTCAGACCACCATCTTCATGCTGTGTCCTTACAGGACTAAGACAGAGAGACAGTGTGTATGCCCCGGTCTCTCTTCCTCTTTTTATAAGGACACTAAAGCAAGAATGAAGGTCCCACACTAATGCTCTCATCTAAACCTAATTATCTCACAAAGTTCCACCTCCAAATATCATCACATTAAGGCTTAGGGCTCCAAAATATGAACGGTGGGGGACACAGATGTTCATGCCAGAACACCTCTGTAAAGTTAAAGGAAAAATGATGTGCAACCACAAAGACAATGAGGACAGGAGAAGGGGCAACAGCAAAATATTGTGAAATCTGGAAAACAAACTGATGGAAGACAACAAAATTTTAAGCTTAGAGTGAAGAAAGTAAAGGATCAACCTAATTTATAGTAGGTAATCCTCAAAGGGCCTAGGAACTGGTAATACCAGATATCTGTGAAATTGAAAATGAGATCACTTCAGTTCAGTTCAGTCACTCAGTCATGTCCGACTCTCCGCGACCCCATGAATCACAGCACGCCAGGCTTCCCTGTCCATCACCAACTCCCGGAGTTCACGCAAACTCATGTCCACAGTGATGCCATCCAGCCACCTCATGCTCTGTCGTCCCCTTCTCCTCCTGCCCCAAACCTTTCCTAGCATCAGAGTCTTTTCCAGTGAGTCAACTCGTCGCATGATGTGGCCAAAGTATTGCAGTTTCAGCCTTAGCATCAGTCCCTCCAATGAACATCCAGGATTGAGCTCCTTTAGAATGGACTTGTTGGATTTCCTTGCAGTCCAAGGGACTCTCAAGAGTCTTCTCCAGCACCACAGTTCAAAAGCATCAATTCTTCAGTGATCGGCTTTCTTCACAGTCCAACTCTCACATCCATACATGACCACGGGAAAAACCATAGCCTTGACTAGACAGACCTTGGTTGGCAAAGTAATGTCTCTGCTTTTTAATATACTATCAAGGTTGGTCATAACTTTCCTTCCAAGGAGTAAGCATCTTTTAATTTCATGGCTGCAATCAGCATCTGTAGTGATTTTGGAGCCCAAAAAAATAAAGTCTGACACTGTTTCCACTGTTTTTCCATCTATTTCCCATGAAGTGATGGGACCAGATGCCAATGAGATAGGCGGGCACAAAAAAATGAGGACGATTTGATAAAATCAACTCAAAATACAATCACCTATATTTCTGGATCTTATCCCCAACTCTGGTTTGTGATTGTCTTTCCACAAACCAACTAGAAATTTAAAGATTATTTTTATTAGGAAAAGGATAAAAGAATGTGCTGGCTAATTTTTGTGTCAACTTGGCTAAGCTACGGTACCCAGGTTTTCAGTTAAATATCCTTTTAGAGAAGACTCTTAAGAATCCCCTGGACTGCAAGGAGATCAAACCAGTCAATCCTAAAGTAAATCAATCCTGAATTGAAAGGACTGATGCTGAAGTGACAATACTTCAGCCACCTGATGCGAATAACCCACTCATTAGAAAAGATCCTGATACTAGGAAAGATTGAAGGCAGGAGGAGAAGGGGATAACAAAGGACAAGATGGTTGGATGGCATCACCAACTCAATGGACATGAGCTTGAGCAAACTCTGGGAGATAGTGAAGGACAGGGAAGCCTGGCATGCTGCAGTCCATGATATTGCAAAGAGTTAGACACAACTGAGCAACTAAACAACAAGACCAATCTAGATACTGCTATGAAGATATTTTTAGATATGATCAATATCTAAATCAGTAGACTTTGAATAAGCATATTTCTGTTCCTATGCATGGACTTCACCCAATCAGGTAAAGGCCATAAGAATAAACTGAGATTTTCTAAGAAGACATTCTCCTCGACTTCAGCATAGAAACCCTGCCTGAGTTACTATCCTGTCAGCCTATCACAGAGATTATCTGCGGAAAGCATGGGGATGAAAGGAATGCATGCATGCTGAATGCTGAGTACTGAAATTGCCAGACTTGGACCTCATCTTAGTGCTGAAAAGCAACAACCAGCCATCCATACCCTAGGCAGAAATCAGAAGATTCTACTCTGAAGAATATGACCAGACCCACAGCGACCAAAAAAAGAAATAAATAAACTTACCAGTCTTTGGGGATTCTCTTGTGAAAAGCCCGGCAGTTCAGTTCGGTTCAGTTGTTCAGTCATGTCCATCTCTTCACGACCCCATGAACCACATCATGCCAGGCATCCCTGTTGAGTCGGTGATGCCATCAACAATCTCATCCTCTGCCATCCCCTTCTCCTCCTGCCTTCAATATTTCCCAGCATCAAGGGTCTTTTCAAATGAGTCAGCTCTTTACATCAGATGGTGAAAGTATTGGAGTTTCAGCTTCAGCACCAGTCCTTCCAATGAATATTCAGGACTGATCTCCTTTAGGATGGATTGGTTGGATCTTCTTGCACTGCAAGGGACTCTCAAGAGTCTTCTCCAACACCACAGTTCAAAAACAACAGTTCTTCAGTGTTCAGCTTTCTTTATAGTCCAACTCTCACATCAATACATGACGACTGGAAAAACCATAGCTTTGATTAGACAAACCTTTGTTGACAAAGTAATGTCTCTGTTTTTTAATATGCTGTCTAGGTTGGCCATAACTTTCTTCCAAGGAGTAAGTGTCTTTTAATATCATGGCTGCAGGTACCATCTGCAGTGATTTTGGAGCCCAAAAAAAGTAAAGTCAGCCACTGTTTCCCCATCTATTTGCCATGAAGTGATGGGACTGGATGCCATGATCTTAGTTTTCTGAATGTTGAGTTTTAAGCCAACTTTTTCACTCTCCTCTTTCACTTTCATCAAAAGGCTCTTTGGTTCTTCTTTGCTTTCTGCCATAAGAGTGGTGTCATATGTGAGGTTTTTTATATTTTTCCCTGTAATCTTGATTCCAGCTTGTGCTTCATCCAGGCCAGCATTTCTCATGATGTACTCTGCATATAAGTTAACTAGGCACGGTGACATTATACAGCCTTGATGTACTCCTTTTCCTATTTGGAACCAGTCTATAGTTCCATGTCCAGTTCTAACTGTTGCTTCCTGACCTGCATACAGATTTCTCAGGAGGCACATTAGGTGGTCTGGTATTCTCATCTCTTAAAGAATTTTACACAGTTTGTGGTGATCCACACAGTCAAAGGCTTTGGCATAGTCCATAAAGCAGAAATAGATGTTTTTCTGGAACTCTAGCTTTTTTGATGATCCGGAGGATGTTAGCAATTTGATCTCTGATTCCTCTGTCTTTTCTAAAACCAGCTTGAACATCTGGGAGTTCACGGTTCACGTATTGCAGAAGCGTGGCTTGGAGAATTTTGACCATTACTTTGCTAGTGTGAGATGAGTGCAATTGTGCGGTAGTTTGAGCATTCTTTGATGTTTCCTTTCTTTGGGATTGGAATGAAAACTGACCTTTTCCAGTCCTGTGGCCACTGTTGAGTTTTCCAAATTTCTTGGCATATTGAGTACAGCATTTTCACAGCGTCATCTTTTCAGATTGAAACAGCTCAACTGGACTTCCATCACCTCCACTAGCTTTGTTCATAGAGATGCTTCCTAAGGCCCACGTGACTTCACATTCCAAGATGTCTGGCTCTATGGGAGTGATCACACCATCATGATTATCTGGGTCATAAAGATATTTTTTTTATAGTTCTTCTGTGTATTCTTGCCACCTCTTCTTAATACCTTCTGCTTCTGTTAGGTCCATACCATTTCTGTCCTTTATTGAGCTCATCTTTGCATGAAATGTCCCCTTGGTATCTCTAATTTTCTTGAAGAGATCGCTAATCTTTCCCATTCCATTTTTTTCCTCTATTTCTTTGCACCGATCATTGAGGAAGGCTTTCTTATCTCTCCTTGCTATTCTTGGGAACTCTGCATCCAAATGGGTATATCTGTCCTTTTCTCCTTTGCTTTTTGCTTCTCTTCTTTTCAGAGCTATTTGGAAGGCCTCCTCAGACAGCCATTTTGCTTTTTTGCATTTCTTTTTCTTAGGGATGGTCTTGATCCCTGTCTCCTGTACTATGTCACAAACCTCCATCCATAGTTCATCAGGTACTCTGTCTATCAGATCTAGTCCCTTAAATCTGTTTCTCACTTCCACTGTACAGTTGTAAGGGATTTGATTTAAGTCATACCTGAATGATCTAGTGGTTTTCCCTACTTTCTTCAATTTAAGTCTGAATTTGGCAATAAGGAGTTCACGATCTGAGCCATAGTCAGCTCCCAGTCTTGTTTTTGTTGACTTTATAGAGCTTCTCCATCTTTAGCTGCAAAAGATATAATCAATCTGATTTCAGTGTTGCCCATCTGGTGATGTCCATGTGTACAGTCTTCTCTTATGTTGTTGGAAGAGAGTGTTTGCTATGACCAGTGTGTTCTTTTGGCAAAACTCTATTAGCTTTTGCCCTGCTTCATTCTGTACTACAAGGCCAAATTTGCCTGTTACTCCAGGTATTTCTTGATTTCTTACTTTTGCATTCCAGTCCCCTATAATGAAAAGGACATTTTTTGGGGTGTTAGTTCTAAAAGGTCTTGTAGGTCTTCATAGAACCATTCAACTTCAGCTTCTTCAGCATTACTGAAGCTTATCAGGATTGCCTTATAATGAAGCTCCAAGAGGAGCTTCACAATACTCTCAGACCTTCCGATAGATTTCTAGACCCTAATCCTTAGTCATGAGCAGACAAGTCTGGATTGTCTGAAACCTAAAGAAAGGCTCTAATATAAATAATAAAAACAACACAATTAAAAGATAATAAAGGAATTAAAGGGGATGGAGAAGAAACTTGTTGAAATAAAAAATACTTAAAATGATATTTTAATAATGTCAAGGATTAATATTAGTAAATAGTCCATCAATGAATTAAGAACAGGATATTCTAAGAAAGAAAATCCACAGAACAAATTAAAGCAACTCACAAATTAAATGGCTTCCCCAGTGGCTCAGCTTTAAAGAATCCATCTGCAATGCAGGAGACACAGGAGACTCCAGTTCGATCCCTGTGTCAGGATATTCCCCTGGGGGAGGGCATGGCAACCCACTCCAGTATTCTTGCCTGGAGAATCCCATGAACAGAGGAGCCTGGTTAGTTCATAGGTCGCAAAGAGTCGGACAGGACTGAAGTAACTTCAGTTCAGTTCAGTTCAGTCGCTCAGTCGTGTCCGACTCTCCGCACACGCCAGGCCTCCCTTTCCATCACCAACCCTCAGAGTTCACTCAAACTCATGTCCACAGAGTCGGTGATGCCATCCAGACATCTCATTCTCAGTCGTCCCCTTCTCCTCCCACCCCCAACCTTTCCCAGCATCAGAGTCTTTTCCAGTGAGTCAACTCATCGCATGAGGTGGCCAAAGTATTGCAGTTTCAGCTTTAGCATCAGTCCTTCCAATGAACACCAGGATTGATCTCCCTTAGAATGGACTGGTTGGATCTCCTTGCGGTACAAGGGACTCTCAAGAGTCTTCTCCAACACCATAGTTCAAAAGCACCAATTCTTCGCCAATCAGCTTTCTTCACAGTCCAACTCTCACATCCATACATGACCACAGGAAAAACCATAGCCTTGACTATGTTAAGAATGCTATGTTAACATAGCATGTTAAGAATCAAAAACTTTAGAGAAAGACAAAATACATACTTGAAGATTAAACACATAAATTAAAAGCATGTTAAGAATCAAAAGTGTTAGAAAAAGATAAAATATATACTTGAAAATCTTTAGGAAATAGAGCACAAACAGATGAAAATTTTAAAGCAAAGACAAGAAAACTGAAGACTTAACCCAGAAGAACAAATTGAAATTAAAACAGTTCCTGGAAGAGAAGAGAGAGGAAAAGGAAAGGAAGAATCAGGAATAAACTAGGGTGTGTAAACTTCTCAAAACTACAGAACAGTTTACATGTTGAAAAGTCCTACAAGAATCCAGCAAAATGCACAGTAATAGACCAAGGCATAATACTGTAAAAATGCACTTCATTGGTGTGTTGGAGAACCAGTTGATGGTGTATTAAATTAAGAATATCTAGAGTATGACCTGCTGAATGAGGAGGCACAAGCAGGTAGCTCCCTTGGCCTCTGAGCTCCTACCTCAGAGAAGTGAAAACTCAGGAGTTGTTTTGAATGAAGACACAGAACACTCACACAAACGACCTAAGTCAAAGATTTATTACTTACAGATTTCACAAAGGAGGGGGGGGGGGAGGTGTGCAGGGACACAATCAGCTGGGGAAGGGCAATCCTTTCTCGGGTCATGAGCAAGCAGGAGATGCAGGGTACTAAGCACCTGTTATTTATAAGGTGGTTGGGTCAGGAGTCTTTTTCTTTTAATTGGGGTACAGTTGCTTTACAATATTGTGTTAGTTTCCACTGTACAATGAACTGGATCAGCAATATGTATATATACATCCCCTCCCTCTTGGACTTCCCTCCCATGCCTCCATCCCACCCCTCTAAGTCATCACAGAGCACAAAGCTGAGCTCCCTGTGCTGTACAACAGGTTCCCACTAGCTATATATTTTACATGTGGTAGCCAGGACATGGAGGCAAACTAAATGTCCATCAACAGGGGAATGGATAAAGAAGAAGTGGTACATATACATAATGGAATATTACTTGGTCATAAAAAGGAATGAAATTGGGTCATTTCTAGAACCTGGACCTAAAGTCTGTCACACAGAGTGAAGTAAGAAAAAGAAAAACAAATATTGTATATTAACACATATGTGTGGAATCTAGAAAAATGGTACAGATGAACCTATTTGCAAGGCAGGAATACAGATGCAGTCATAGAGAATAGAGGTGTAGCTATGGTAGGGTTGAATGGGGGGGGGATGAATTGAGAGACTGACAGGTCACTTTTTATTGGCTCAACTATAAGTGATTATTTTAAAAGGTACCCTGAGGAAACCAATGGCAGAGTTTATGGTAGGAAACCTAAGCTCGGGCTCTTTCTAAATGTCCAGACTCGGGGTGTGACATTGTCATACAGTCATGTCAAATACAGAGGCAGAAATTCAAAAAAGCTGTTTACTCATTACCATTTCGACACACTATGCCATGCTAAGTCACTTCAGTCGTGTCCGACTCTGTGCGACCCCATAGATGGCAGCCCACCAGGCTCCGCCATCCCTGGGATTCTCCAGGCAAGAACACTGGAGTGGGTTGCCATTTCCTTCTCCAAAGTGTGAAAGTGAAAAGTGAAAGTGAAGTCGCTCAGTCATGTCCGACTAGTAGCGGCCCCATGGACTGTAGCCCACCAGGCTACTCTGTACATGAGATTTTCTAGGCAAGAGTACTGGAGTGGCTTGCCATTGCCTTTTCCACCATTTCGACATATTAGAAGATATTTAACTCACCCAGTTAGAAGAAACGAGTTTTCAGATTTCTGAAAAGCAACACTGAAATCTGTACCAAATGCCTTCACAGTTCTGAAGAAAAACCATTTCCAACACAGAATTCAGTACCCAGGCAATACCTGTTATGAGTAAGAATACACTGAAAATATTTTCAAATCAATCAGTTCTTTCTTAAGCTATTAACCTCCCACACATTTCCTTCACTGAAAGCTATGAGAAGATATTTTTCCCCAAAATGAAGAGATAAACTAGGAAAGAACACTTTATGGGACAAAAGAAATAAGAGACAGCAATACAAGAGAAGCAAGGAGAACCACCAGGATGATGGGGAAGAGGGATCCCAGTGTAACTGCTGTAGAGAGTAATCAATACAGATTGAAGCAAGTTCCAAAATTTGTGGCCAGGAACAGTGCAGGGCCCCATATTTACAGCCAGTTTTTCCTCCAGAGTGAAGTGTTAAGCATACTAAAATTAAAGGAACAATCACTTTTATTGGTGGCATCCATCATGGTGACAGTGTATGGCTAAGACTAAATGACAAGACAATAAAGAAATATGTTCCAATCAGAATGCTTACATCAAAGCCTGTTGTCTTTGTTTTAATCAATGTCCTGGCAAGAGCTATCTCTTTTCTACAAACTACAATGCAAAAGAAAGCACAGATCTGCCTAAATAAAAGGAATGTTCCTATGTATAGTTGCTTATATATATACATGGAATATTTCTGAAGGATTCTTTCTAAGCTGGTAGCGATATTTGCCTTCAGGAAAAGGAACTGGGTGGTTAGAGGGAAGAAGCTAATTAAAGACTTACTTTTTGCAATTTACCCCCTTGATCTTTTCAAAGATTATTATATGTTCTTTTCCGGGTCAGGAAGATCCCCTGGAGAGGGGAATGGCTACCCACTCCAGTATTCTTGCTTGGAGAATTCCATGGACAGAGGAACCTGGCAGGCTACAGTCCATAGGGTCACAAAGAGTCAGACATGACTGAGCAACTAACAATTTCACTTTCTTTCTTTCAATATGTTCCTATATTATACAATGATTAAATGATTTAAATATATCTCCCACTAATTATTATAAATACATATACTTTTGATTCAGTGATTTACTTGTGGGAATTTATCCAATAAACAAACCTAAATAAGTACAAGATGACATGGGTAGGAGATTATTCATTGAAACGGTGCTAGTAATACCAAAAGTTGGCAACAATACTCATAACCATTAGTAAGGCAACATGGAAATAAATGAACACATTACATGAATTAAGTAATCTCAATGAATGTCAATGAATTAAAACAATTTAACCCTAATTTCCAACAAACATATGACAAGAAGCTCAATGACAGTCTAATTGGGGAAACACAGAGTAAAATATCATTGGAAGATATTTTCTACTCATTATATAAACAAGCTATGAGAATATCATGTGTTTGGTTATGATGTAGGGAAATAGAAACTGTCAAGCAGTGATTGGTCAATCTTTTATCAGAATCTATACATTTCCATGTGTCCAACCCATGGTGTCTATTAGTCTTCAACGTGGGTTGTCAGAAAGGCCCATTCATCCTCCCATTTACCCCCCAGAAACCATCCAGTATTCACTCTTCAAGAGACCTCCCTGGTGGATACCAGTGCCTCTCTCACTGTTTGCACTCACCATCTATGTTTACAGCCCAGAATCCCTATTCCTGTTGCTCAGTCTATTTTCTTCATCCTCTGATATGGAATCTCTTCATTTCTCTCATCCACTTCATTAATGAAATCTACTGTATTGAATTCACTGAGGTTTGAGTTTTTATCTATTCCGTTTCAGTGCTTGCTCTGTCCCTTTGATTCTGCACTTCATGCTCATTACTCATTACTCTAGGTGACAGTAGAATGGGCAGACAACATGGTTTTGGGGAAAGAAGGCAGAGATTTAATATTTATTGAGCATTAATTAAATACCCACAACTTAATGTGTTATAAAATGTATCTTATTTTAAAGTGAGGGCACTATTATTTTCCTCATTTTACTCATGAAGAAACAAGTCTTGATTTTTTTTTCCTTTTTCTTTTCTAAAGTTGTGTGTGTGGTTGTGTTTAACTGTGTGTGAGGAGACAGAGACAGTACTTAAAAACCAGTAAAGCACTTTTGTAGTTAGACATGCTCTACCTAATGCTTCCCAGGAGGCACGAGTGATAAAGAACCTACCTGCCAATGCAGGGAAAATAAGAGACATGGGTTCAATCCCTGGGTTGGGAAGATCCCCTGGAGGAAGGCATGGCAACCCATTCCAGTATTCTTGCCTAGAGAATCCCATGGCACAAGTGAAGCAACTTAGCACACATGCAGGATCTACATAACCTGACCCTCACCTCCACCCCTTTCACCCCCATGACCTCTCCTCTTACTGCTCTTCCCATCCTAGATTCACCCAGCAGCTCTGGCCCTCATGTTTCCTCACACATTCCAGACATGTAGATATCCTCAGGACCTTCACGCTTGCTGCTTCCACTACTTGGAAAACCTTTCCCCACAGTGTCTTCACCTGTTTCAGGCCTTTGCTCTAACCTCTCCTCAGTGATAACCACTCAACTTAAAATTGTAACCCCCTGTCACAGTCCTCCCTACCGCTCTTGCCTTATTTTTCTTTTTTTCTTTTTCTTCATTGCACTTACCACCATTTGGTTAGACAATAATTTGTGTCTTCCCCACCAAAATGTAAATTCCATAGTTGCTTCCTATGTCTAGGCCATTTCCTAGCATATAACAGATGTGCAGTTAATATTTGCCAAATGAAATGAAAGAATAAAGTTTAGGAAAATTTAAATCAGGCGAAGTTATTCAAATTTTTTAGCTACAGGAGTTGCCTTTGGTATTCCCAAGAATATGTTCAATCACCAATAATAGAATCTAGCACACAAAATTTCTCCAACTTATGTGGATCTATAGTGCTCTTTTCATGGAGTAGGTTGTAAGGACTTGTGTTTAAATGGGGATAGATTTGTAAAAGCGGGTTTTGATGCAAAGTGAAAGGGGGAGGGCATTGGAATGTAATGTGTCTGAAGTGAAGCAGGAAAAGCAATTCATTCACTTACTTGTTCAGAAAATATCTATCATGTGCACCTGCTGGACCTTGAACCCTTCCAGGCGATGGGGACAAGGCAGAGATCAAAAACAGCAGAAGTCCCAGCTCTCTCAGAGTTTATGATCTCTTTTGACCTTTTTGACTTTGCGGACTGCTTTTAATCCTGTAAAACACAGAGAAAATGTTCCATGCCTGTGTCATGCTCCTTTGAAGACTCTCTTTTCTGAAAATACAAATACCATATGATATCACTTATATGTGGAATCTGAAATATGACACAAATGAACCTATCTGAGAACCAGAAACAGACTCACAGACACAGAAAACAGACTTGTGGTTGCCAAGGAGGAGGGGCTTGGGAGAGGGATGGAGTGAGAGGTTGGGGCTGCTGCTGCTGCTGCAAAGTCGCTTCAGTCGTGTCCGACTCTGTGCGACCCCATGGACGGCAGCCCACCAGGCTCCCCCGTCCCCAGGATTCTCCAGGTAAGAACACTGGAGTGGGTAGCCATTTCCAGCAGATGCAAATTGGTGGATAGACAGTGGACAGACAACAAGGTCCTACTGTACAGCACAGGGAACCAGGTTCAATATCCTATGACAAACCATAGTGGAAAGAATATTTTAAAAATAATGTATATATATATATAGCTGAATCACTTTGCTGTACAGCATGATTAACACAACATCGTAAATCAAGTATACTTGATTTTTTTAAAGATGTTTCTTTATGACTAGAATATATAAAATTATAATTAATCCCTGGATAACGATGCCACATGCATATTTGTGAAACAACATGAACCATGGATTTCTCAGTTCCTCTGATTTCATCCCATCAAGATCTGTACTATAATCAATATCTCACCGTCTAGAAGCTATGACTGAGGAATCCCAGAGGACCACCATCAACAGAATTTTACTCTTTTATCAAATCTTCCTTTCCAGCATGGAAGACGATCATAAGGCAGAAGAAAGGGACTGGCTAGAATACTAATTGGCAGGATGTTGCTTTATCATATCCAGTGGCCAATAAATATAAATAAATAAATAATTTTATCCTTAAAAAGGTCTTGCCTTCCTGATAAACAGAACAGGACAACAGGGTATTGTTCAGTGAGTTATTGTGCCTAAAATTTCACTCTGAAAATTACTTGTCATAGCAACAGGCAAGCGTCACCCCTGAAGCCAGCAGCCTGAAGCAGATAGATTGTTTCAATTATCTAATTTTCACAATGAATGAACCCTGCTTATAGGAAATCCATAGGTGGTTGGCAGTGGCAAATGGTGGCTGTGACATGTCGGGAGGCAGTAGATTTATACGCTCTCTCAAAATACAGAGCAGAACTGTAATTTTCTGTAAACATTCACAGGAATAAAAGGAGGAAGAGCAGGAAGAAGGGAAGAACTCACTATAACTTCCCCTTTTGTCTTAGATCCTGGGATGAACCTTTTCTTTCCAAATTGTCCTTTCTCTCTCTCTCTGGCTAGTTCAGACAGTGCTTCATGCAGGCATGCATTTTGTTGTCTAACTGCACCACTGTCTTCCCACTGTGCCTCTTAGACTGATCTGGAGGTGTTGGACAGAAAGTCAGAAAATGTCCCTAAGAACTCCTTGGCTTCAATGGAAAGTGCTATTTCACTAAGTAAATTTCTGCCCCATCCAGACAGATGGTTTTGTGAAAGTTGTTCAGTTCTGTCCAATTCTTTGTGACCCAATGGACTGTAGCCTGCCAGGTTCCTCTGTCCATGGGATTCTCCAGGCCAAAATACTGGAGTGGGAAGCCATTCCCTTCTCCAGAAGATCTTCCTAACCCAGGGATCGAACCCAGGTCTCCCTCATTGCAGGCAGATTCTTTACTGTCTCAGCCACCAGGGAAGCCCAAGAATTCTGGAGTCGGTAGCCTATACCTTCTTCAGTGGAACTTCCCAACCCAGGAATTGAACTAGGGTCTCGTGCATTGCAGGAGGATTATTTACCAGATTAGTTACAAGGGAAGCCATAACTGACCTTTGTTTTGATTAAACCAGGGAGAAGGTTGCCTTGTGATTGGTGTATTCTTGTCCTCCAACTCACCGCTGGTGAATGTTACTCACTAGTATGGTCCATTTTTGTTCCTTCTGACCCTTCCTATCCCAAACAGGGCTAATATGATTATAGGCTAAGCTCTCTTTTTCTCTATATCTCCATCTCCATCCCCAACCTCTACATATCCTGTTTGTGACTTTTTAGGGAAAACATTTTAAACCAAGATGGCTACCAAAAAATTAGATTTTCCCAAAGTAATAGATCTTCATGATATAATTTTAGGCACCAAGAGCATTTTTGTGTTGTGCTGCTATTGGACTTTTTTCCTTTGGTAGCCAGTGAGGGTAAAGCACAAAGCCATGACTTCGGTCACACTGTGTGCAGTCCACCTTTCCAATCACAAATGGTTCTTAGTGCGACTCTCATGTCTGAAGAAAACTGCCACACACCCATCCTATTCTTCCATTTATAGTCACAATGCTATCAGAGGTTGACTGCAGATAAAAAAATATCCCATTTGCTGCACCGTTATTTACCCCAAATAATCACATTTCCTTTTCCATGGAACTTCTTTTAAAAAGAATTTCTGTTTCATTGTCATATCTTGTGGGGTGGTGTTGACACTGTTTGAGTTGGTTTGTTTTCATAGTGCTTGTTGACTCCCCAAAATGATCAGGAACTTATGCATTCAGTTATGCATCAGTTTGATAGACTGTTTGGACAAAGTTCAGTTTACATAGCTAAACTCAGAAATGATTTTCCTTTTAATTCTGTGGAAGAACACATAAGAAAAAGGTTTTCCAAAGCCCATTAGCCGGTGTACACTGTAACATCTTCAGAAAATTTAGAGCCATATTTTCTCCCTACAGGCTCTGGTGACAGATAAGAGAAGCTGTAATTATCAATATTTTAAGTTCCAGCCTTGTGAGAATTTCTGATCCTTTCAATCTTTGTTCAAAGAACATCTGTCTTCAGTTCAATAGTTTAAATGACCAAATCAGTAAGTGTTTATTTTGTAAATTGACAAAGGGAAAGGCAGAAGCAGGCTCAACCTTTCACTAATATTTTGTTTACTGTGATAGAAAATGCCACCAGATAAATTAGAGTCAGGAAGCTTTTCTCTAACAGGCATATAACATTTACTAATGAGAGGCAGAGGATTGTTTTGTTCAAAAAAATGTAAAGGGATTGAAGTAGCATTCTTGAACGTTCTGTGTCATTGACCTTTCCCTCATGATGAGTTAAGATGAATTCTTTGCCACAAAAGCAGTATATCTGGTGTTGTAGGTATCAAATACACTGCAATATTTGCAAGATACTTCAGGAATAAATGGAGCCAGGCTCTTGTAGAGGGTCAGATTCAAGTGAGAAGTGCAGAGAGTCAAGGGTAAGACAATTTAAATTTTCACAAAATTTGGAATGAGAACTCCGAAAAAAGAACTTCTTTGACCCCTAGCAAGGGTAGGGGTAAGAGGAACGTTAGATGAATGCCTAATTGGAATATAACAGAGGTTTGTCAAGAAAACACACTGATCATAGCAAACATTATTTTCCAACAACACAAGAGAAAATTACACATGGATATCACTAAATAGTCGATACCAAAATCAGATTGATTATATTCTTTGCAGTCAAACTTGGAGAAGCTCTATACAGTCAGTAAAAATAAGACCTGGAGCTGACTGTGGCTCCAATCATCAGCTCCTTATTGCAAAATTCAGGCTTAAATTGAAGAAAGAGGGGAAAACCCCTAGGCGATTCAAGCACGACCTAAATCAAATCCCTCATGATTATACAGTGGAGGTAACAAATGGATTCAATGGATTAGATCTGGTAGATAGAGTGCCTAAAGAACTATAGATAGAGGTTCATAACATTGTACAGGAGGCAGTGATTAAAATCATCCCAAAGAAAAAGAAATGCAAGAAGGTAAAGTGATTGTCTGAGAAGGCTTTACAAATAGCTGAGAAAAGAGAAGTGAAAAGCTAAAGGGAAAGATATCCCACTGAATGCCGTGCTCCAGAGAATAGCAAGGAGAGATAAGAAGGCCTTCTTCAATGAACAGTGCATGCCTGTAAATTCCAACAACCATAATATTTTCAATGGAGATTACTTTATAAATATTTGTACTAGGACTTCCTGCTCACATAAGCCAAGGTAAGACGTTGAGTGAGGCTTAGGTTGACTCTCATGGTGCTATAGAGTTACAAATACTCCTCAGGGAGATCTATCAAGAGGCTGCAACTTAAAAATATAAGGATTTTGAAAACAGACTTTGAGCTAGGGCTCAAAACACTGCCAAAGAGGTTGGAACAATCAAGAATCAGATTTTGATCAAGTGGTATGATGTCAGGTTCCAGGTTCCTCAGAAGAGGGAGCAGATGCCAACAGGCTGGCATGGGCAGTATGCCCACCAAGACAAACATGGTGAAGCCAGTTAATACAAGAATGAGGCAAGGCTGTGCCCGCTGATGTGAGGGCTGACACCAGGCATCCTATGTAGTGGTTTTTAAAATGAAAGCAAATCAACTTGACTAATGGCACAAGAAACCAATTTTTTAAATTTACTTTTAATTGGAGGATAATTGCTTTACAATGTTGTGTTGGTTTCTGCAATACATCAACATGAATCAGCAATAGGTATACACATGTCCCCTACCACGTGAACCTCCCTCCCACCCCCCACCCCGTTCCATCCCTCTAGGTTGTCACAGAGCACCAGGTCTGAGCTCCCTGCATCACACAGTAAATTCCCACTGGCTCTTTTACATATGGTAATGTAATGTTTCAATGCTACTCAATGTCTCAATTTATCCCATCTTCTCCTTCCCCCACTGTCTATTCTCTATATCTACCTCTCAATTGCTGCCTTGCAAATAGGTTCATCAGCACCGTCTTTCTAGATTCTATATATATGAATTAATATACAATATTTGTCTTTCTCTTTCTGACTTACTTCATTCTGTATAATAGGCTCTAGGTTTATCCGCCTCATGAGAACTGACTCAAATGTGTACCTTTTTAAGGCTGAGTAACATTCCATTGTATATATGTACCATAACTTCTTTATCCATTCATCTAGGCTTACTTCTGTGTCCAAGCGATTGTACATTGTAAATAGTATTCAGTGAACATTGGGGTACATGTGTCTTTTTCAATTATGGAAGAAACCAATTTTTTATTCATTCAATAAATAGTAATTCTTATGTGTCAGGCACTCTGTTAAGTGCTAAGAATATAAAACAGATTTGATCCCTGCTTAACTGAGCTTATAAATCAGTGGGAAGGAAGACAGATATAGATATATCATGACATATATAAAACACACACTAACAAACAGCCTCAGGCTGAAGTTCTGTGAAAGGAAAATATAAGAAACAGCATGAGAATTTTTTTTCATTGATCTGTTAGTTAACACACAATATTATTTGTGTTAATATTATTGAGTTTTAGGTGTACTCCATAGTGATTTGACTGGCGAAGGCAATGGCAAGCCACTCCAGTACTCTTGCCTAGAAAATCTCATTGATGGAGGAGCCTGGTAGGCTGCAGTCCATGGGGTCGCTAAGGGTCAGACACAACTGAGCGACTTTACTTTCACTTTTCACTTTCACACATTGGAGAAGGAAATGGCAACCCATTCCAGTGTTCTTGCCTGGAGAATCCCAGGGAAGGGGGAGCCTGGTGGGCTTCCGTCTATGGGGTCACACAGAGTCGGACACGACTGAAGTGACTTAGCAGCAGCAGTAGCAGCATAGTGATTTGACATTTACATAGATGATGAATGATCACCAGGGAAGTCGAGTAAATATCTGGCTCCATATAAACTTATTACTTCATTGTTGACCATATTCCTTCTGCTGAATATTACACCCCCATGACTTAATATGTTACTGAAGGTATGTATCTTTGGATCCCTTCCTCCTGTTTCACCCACACTCATCCCCTGCCCCTCTAGCAACCACCTATTTATTTCATGTCTGTTTTCATTTATTTGCTTTGTTTTGTTTTTATTCTACATACAGGTGGGATCGATGGTATTTGCCTTTCTCTCTCTGACTTATTTCATTTAGCTAATACCTTCTAGATCTATCCATGCGGTTACAAATGGGAAGACTTCATTGCTGGTGGCTGAATAATGTTCCACTGTGTATATATACCACATCTTCTTAATCCATTCATCTGTTGATGAAGACTTGTATTGCTTTCATATCTTGGCTATTGTAAGTAATGTTGCAATGAACAATGAGATGCATATATCTTTTCTAATTAGTGCTTTGGTTCCTTTTTAGGCAAATACTCAGAAATAAAATTGCTGCATCATATGATATTTCTGTTCTTAATTTTCTGAGGAACCTGCATACTGTACATATTCTGGTAGTCATGCCTGGTCCCTAGGTTCTAGTTGGCTGCCAGGCCTTGCCTTGTATGATAACCACAGGCCTGCTGTAAATGGCCTAAGCTTTTCATATGGTTGGCTGTGTGGCCTAGGGAGGTATGGCAGCTGCTGTCAGTCTGCTGGTGGGTGGACCCAGAACCCTTCATGACTGGAGGCACAGTTCTGGTGATAAAGTAAGCCACTGGCACTAATAGGCGAGAATATGTGCTAAGTCGTATCAGTCATGTTCAAATCTGCGTGACCCCTTGGATAGTCTGCCAAGCTCTTCTATCCTCAGGATTTTCCAGGAAGAATACTGGAGTGGGTTGCCACTTCCTACTCCAGGGGATCTTCTTGACCCATGGATCGAGCCTACATTTTTCATGCCTTCTGCATTGGCACGTAGATTCTTTATTACTGAGGATTCCAAAATGGGGCTTCCCAGTGTCACCATGGCAGAACAGGCTTCCAAAAATGCCTGCTGCTAACGTCTCCATTTCCAGTTGCCTCCTGACTCTTAGGAGGCTCGCTAAGTTCAGAAAGTGGGTCTGATTCAGGTTCCTTTGACACTACTGCCTCTTCACTGGGACTCAGAGCACATGTGATTCTGCACACACTCTTTAAGAGCAGACTGTCTATCTCCTGTAGCTCTCCTCAATGTAAGCCCTGCTGGTTTTCACAGCCAGACATCCTGAGGTCTAGGTTTCTTTTTCAGAACCCTGGGAGCCCAATTTCGAGCATAGCCCCTCTGCTCCTTGAGGATGACCTCTGTGATAGCGATTGTCCTTCCATTTGGAGGTCACCTACTCCTGGGGTGTGGGTCCTGACTACACCATGTCTTTACCCCTCCTACCCATCTTGTCACGATTCCTTCTTCATATCCTTAGTTGTGGAACATATTCTCTGCTAGTCTTCAGGTTGTTCTCATAGACAGTTGCTCTGTAAAAAGTTGTCAAGTTAACATGCATGTGGGAAAAGAATAATTCTGGGCCTTCCTGCTCTGCCATCTTGGCCACTTCCCCCATGAGGACTGACATTTATTTTAGAGTCAGAGAAGACTTTCTGAGGAACCAACTTTGAAAAGAGACTTGATGGATTTGTAGAGGTGAAACTGACAAAAGAGAGGGAAGCAGAGAGTGCAGAGGTGAGAAGGCGTGAGAAGTTCTGTGAAGGGGTGAGAACTCTGGGTGCAGGGACTTGACAGAAGTCCAGCATTGCCAGGGCACAGGAAGGAGGTGAGAGCAACAGACATGAGACCAGGGACCTGCAGGACCAGTCAACTGGGGTAGAGTTTTGGAATTATGCCAAGTGGAGCTGAAAACCTTTGAAAGTTTTCAACCAGAGGAGTAAATGGTCCAGATTGGCTTTTGTTTAAGAAGCTCACCTCGGGAAATCCCTGGTGGCCCAATGGCTAAGACTCTGTGTTCCCTACGCAGGGAGCTCAGGTTTGGTCTCTCGTCAGGGGACTAGATCCCACATGCTGCAATTAAGAGTTTGAATGCCTGAACTAAAGATTCTGCATACCACAACGATGATGGAAGATTGTGCATGCTGCAACTAAGACCTGGCACAGCCAAATATATAAATATTAGGGGGAAAAAAGAAGCAGCAGCTCACCTTGACTTGCTAAATTGGAGCAGGTTGAGAGTGGAAGCAAAAGGAATAGTTAGGAGGTTTCTGCAATGGTCAGAAAAGAGCTGACCATGGCTTAGACTGTGGAAGGGCACTGGAGACAGAGAGAAACCAGAGGGAGTTCTTTTTCAGCTATCCTCTGCCTGGCAGATAGATGAGGCCCACTCAACCCCACTTCCCTATGTGCCTATTCCAATTGCTGTCAAAAGTTCCACCTAATATGGGTCCATCAATATCAGAAAAAAGATCTCAAGACCACCCAGCAGTTACCTGGCTTGGTTAGTAATCCTCAAAAAGGAGAGATTTTTCACAATCAAGATGCACATGAAAACTCGATTCTGCTTAGGTTAAAAGACTACTTCTGGTGAGCAAAGCAAAAGCATTGCCTGCTGCTAATTACTTTGCATTCGTTTTGGCAGGACATACCTGAAATGCTAGCGCCAAACACACTGGAACTGACCTAACCACAGGAAAAGCAACACTGCTTAGTTGAAAATCTGCAAGAAACTCGTGATTTATTATTAATGTCACCATGGGCACTGGAGGCTTTGATATGGATGCTGGCGATACCTGGCGTGCTTTCAACCAGGCACAACAATCTCACACTCTTTTCCCCCTGCCCGAGAGCATTTAATTCAAGGGGAAAGAAGCTTTTTCAGCAGTTTGCCCTTCAGACCAGTTTTGAGTGCAGAAACCAAATAATTTCAAAGGGGATGTGGGATTTGCTCTCAGCACAATTTGAAAAACCACAAGGTTTAGTAAAACAGGGCTTGCAAAGGAAATGAGCACTTCTAAGCAGGACTTTCAGGCACATCCTCTGTCATTTAAATATGAAACCCACGTTTATTGTCCAGCTTTGAAGTTTCCAATTCTTTAACTTCCCTTACCTTCAATGCACCCAAAGGCAGAAAACACTTAGGACCTTGATTCCTGTCCCCAGTCCTTGACCACATACAGAATTATGTATAATTACATCCCATTATGGATCTCAGGCAGAGAAGGCAATGGCAAGCCACTCCAGTACTCTTGCCTAGAAAATCCCATGGATGGAGGAACCTGGTAGGCTGCAGTCCGTGGGGTCGCTAAGGGTCGGATACGACTGAACGACTTCACTTTCACTTTTCACTTTCACACATTGGAGAAGGAAATGGCAACCCACTCCAGTGTTCTTGCCTGGAGAATCCCAGGGAAGGGGGAGCCTGGTGGGCTTCCGTCTATGGGGTCACACAGAGTCGGACACGACTAAAGTGACGCAGCAGCAGCAGCAGCATGGATCTCAGGAGAATGCCCAGAGCTTCCTAAATGCTCCTTGGCAAAGCAGGGCTGGGGTGGGAAGGGAGGTAGACAGAGCCATGCACTTCCAGTCTTGTAGATGAGACTACAGAGCACACAGCACCCTTATCCTCTCAGCACTCCATGCCAATAACTTCATTTAATAAGCTCCCATGTCACTTGCTAAGTCATCCTTCTGCCACAGGGAATATTTATTCCTCTAAAATAGAGATAAGAGGAGCTCCCGTATTGATCCCCTGCTTTGGCAGCGTTAACATTCATTCATTCATTCATTCTTGAATCAGCAAATATTTAAATGCCAGACACTGGGCCCCTTAGACAAGTTACTTAACCTCTCTGAGCGCCAGAGGTCTCATATTTATAATGGGGTTCACAACCCAATTGCAAGGTAATTTTGACAATTAAATGATATATTTTTCTTTTTTTTTAATTTATTTATTTTAATTGGAGGCTAATTGCTGCTGCTAAATCACTTCAGTCGTGTCCGACTCTGTGTGACCCCATGACGGAAGCCCACCAGGCTCCCCCGTCCCTGGGATTCTCCACGCAAGAACACTGGAGTGGGTTTCCATTTCCTTCTCCAATGTGTGAAAGTGAAAAGTGAAAGTGAAGTCGCTCAGTCGTGTCCGACCTTCAGCGACCCCACGGACTGCAGCCTACCAGGCTCCTCCATCCATGGGATTTTCTAGGCAACAGTACTGGAGTGGCTTGCCAATTACTTTACATTATTGTATTGGTTTCGCCATACATTGACATGAATCTGCCCTGGGTGTACACGTGATATTTTTAAAACACTAAGGAGTGTCTGGCCATTAGTAGCTGCTCCATTTTGTTTTTTCCTTTCTTTGTCCTTGTGCTTGCTCTGATCACTCTTTCAGTGGGGTCTTTCTTGTTGCTGAACTTATGTCCATCTCAGAAAAATACTCAGCGGAGAAATCCATGGACAGAAGAACCCAGCGGTCTACAGACTGTGAGGTCATAAAGAGTTGGACGCAGCTAAGCGACTTTCACTCACTCACTCACATACCCTTAGGGGGCTTTCCTGGTGGCTCAGTGGTAAAGAATTAACCTACCAAGCAGGAGATGTGGGTTAGATCCCTGGATCTGAAAGATCCCCTGGAAAAGGAAATGCTAACCCACTCCAATATTCTTGCCTGGAAAATTCCATGAACAGAGAAGCCTTGCTGGCTACAGTCCATAGGGTTGCAAAATAGTCAGACATGACATATTGACTACACAACAACAACACAACCCTTGGAGTTGCCAGAGGAGGTTTTATAGTGAATATTCTAGAGCCAATTCTGTGCTCATGGAAAAACAGAAAGCCCTTGCAGTTCTTAGAAGTCAAGGTCATGGAACTAAGTTGGTCCGTAACATACCTCCATGATGGGATGCATTTGTTTCCCTTTCTCTGCTGATGCCATGATGATTTCTAATATACTGCCTTTGGGAGGTCAGGTGAATCTTGTTCATACCCTGTGGGCTCTCATATTAGGCATTTACTGTGCTCTTAGAGGGAAGAGTTCCTTTAAATGATCTCTGGCTTCCCTATTAAGGCACAGAGCTCCACTCTGCTGCAGCAGAGGCTCTGTAAGGTCTCCGGAGCATCTTGTTATTTGAAAAGGTACCACAAAATATCAAGCAACACCGGCTACATAGTAATTGAGAAAAATAAAATATTCATCAGAGGACATTACTGAGAAGGAAATGGCATAGTTAATTTCATGAAAACTCCATTGTAACAGAGGAACAAAATTAATCATTCAATTGTGTTATGACTCCTGAGCCTCAAAGCCAACATAAAATAATTGAGGGAAAAAATGAAAATAAAACAAATCTCTGGCATACATGGAGAGAATGCACAACTGGAAGGTGATAGAAAAATAATAAATAAAAGGCTCAAGTAATGCAAATGCTGGCTGAAGTTCTCTCATTTACTTAGGAAGACAAAACTTACATTTTGCTAGTGTCAATGCTAATAGTCCTAAGTCGTTTGCATATATTTGATGAGAACATTAGTAAGCAGGAAGATATGAAACCTAAGAGCAAAAAGCTATCAAAATAAGAATGGGGTAGTTTTGCTAGCCTCAGCTGCAAAATTCTTCAGACTCCATCCATAGCCTGCATTTTCCCACATAAAGTTCATCCTATAAG
Organism: Moschus berezovskii; assembly: GCF_049115385.1. Taxonomy (NCBI): domain Eukaryota; kingdom Metazoa; phylum Chordata; class Mammalia; order Artiodactyla; family Moschidae; genus Moschus; species Moschus berezovskii. The sequence goes on from NC_142461.1 coordinate 71,377,678, forward strand.
TAAGCCCATTTTTAAAAAATTCTGTTTCACTGCAGGGATCATTGAGAAAAATCCCATCTTATAAGGGCCTGCATTCCAGAGAGTGGTGTTGGAAAGGCGTGTCTCAAACTAAAGGGGCAGCCACCATTTACAGAGCACCTATTCTCTTCCAAGTTCTATTGCAGGGCCTTGATATATACCTCCTCCTCTGAGTCACCTGTGTGGATGAATTGGAGAAGCAGCAATGTAAGCAATTAGGAGAGATTGCCAACATAGCAGGAACCTAGAATTCCAATCCTACCTCCGTGCAAATCTGCTGCCTGGCATTTGGCATATTATGTGACCTATCTTTGCCTCAGTTATCCCATCTGCTAAATGGGAGTAATCATCCTTCTTGTGCCCACCTCAGACAGTCCATGAAAAGACCAAGCACAATAGTAAAGAGTGCAAAACAAAATGTAACACAAATGCCAAGAGTTTTTGCTTTGTTTCATTTTGCTTTTGGAACCCTTTGAACTTAGGATACTGACTGGCGTCATATGCTGATGAGCTTCCCTGCTGGCTCGGTGGTTAAGAATCCACCTGCAATGCAGGAGATGCAGGAGACTTGGGTTTGATCCTTGGGTTGGAAAGATACCCTGGAGAAGGACTTGGCAACTCACTCCAGTGTTCTTGACTGGAGAATCCCACAGACAGAGGAGGTTAATGGGCTACAGTTTGTGGGGTCACAAAGAGTTGGACATGACAGAGCACTCACACACACACACACACACAAATACTCACTGAAGGAACAAATGAATCATCTAAATCTATCAAGTGAAACCTCAGACTCTTGCTATGGGTTTTTGCAGGAACTGGGTACATTTCTCCTGCTTTGATGATTGATATGACCTTGCAGTGCTCCTCGTTATTTCTGTCTTGTTCTAATTATCAGATTCCTGAAAAGATGGGGATGTTAAGCAAGTGGTTTTGTTATTCCCCCCTCCACCCAGGAATCTTGGAGTCTCTCCAGATGTTTAAAGAGCTTGGATTTGTGGGATAAACTTCTCATTTATTCCTCAGACTCCAGCCATACCCATGTCCTCTCACATCTTTAGATTTCTGAAATTGATAGTTGCCACACTACCTTGCTTCTGCATTTTTGCTCTTCCCAATAACACCCACATCAACTTCCCCCTTTCATTTCAAGCACTCTGTAGAAGTATATTCGTGTGACTCCCCACATGTATTTGTCAGTGAGAGGCAGAGAGGGAGGCTTTAAATCAACTGACATCATGGTTTAGGTCATTCAGAGTGAATGACATAAATGACATTGTTTCCACATCTCCATAGAATCTGAACATTCTGCATTCCTAATGCTGCTGCTGCTTAGTCCCTTCAGTCATATCTAACTCTGTGCGACCTTATAGAATGCAGCCCGCCAGTCTCCTCTGTCCATGGGATTCTCTAGGCATGAGTGCTAGAGTGGGTTGCCAAGTCCTCCTCCAGGCTATCTCCTAACCCAGGAATCGAACCTGAGTCTCTTGCATCTCCTGCATTGCAGGTGGATTCTTTACTGCTGAGCCAACAGGGAAGCTCATCAGCATACTCTAAGCCAATCCAGGGGATCTTCCCAACTCAGAGATTAAACAAGTGTCTCCTGCATTGCAGGCAGATTCCTTACTACTGAGCCACCAGAGAAGCCCCACATTCTTAACAGACCTCACCAATTACCCAATTTGACGTTCCGTTTGTGTAGATGAGGACTTCCCAGGTGGTAACAGTGAATTTGCCTGTCAACATAAAAGATGCTTGAGATGCAGGGTTTCTATCCCTGGGTTGGGGAGATCCCCTGGAGTAGGAAATGACAACCCTCTCCAGTATTCTTGACTGGAAAATCCCACAGCCAGAGGAGCCTGGTGGGCTACAGTCCCTGGGGTTGCAGTCAGACATGACTGAGCGGCACACCATGCATGCACACATGTGTGGATGAAGAAAATTTGGTCCCAGGAGTCTCAAAACTTGGGAAGCAAATCACTTCCCCAGATTGGAAAGTATATCATTTGTCGCTACTTTATTTTCTTTTCAAAATCAGGAGTCCTCCATCTGGGTGACTAGAACCACGGCAAGGGAGGTACTTGACTATGGACTGTTGGGAGAAGTGGTGGAAGACCCAGAAAAACTTAGTGTTAGAATCTAGAGACGGGGACACCCACCAGATGTAAAGGATGCTTTTAGTGCTCTCCAAACAGGCTCTATGAGAAACAGAAAATGAAATGTATATGACCTTAACAATAAACATATGTACTTAACACAACCAATGACATAGATCTAAGATACGTGATCTAGAACACAGGGGGTCAAAAAGAACTAGGAAATATGGAACAGTGTATCAACAGGTGCTGAGAAATTCTGATGTTAAAATGCATAAGCAAAATAGAGATCTGAGCATTACTCCATATTCAAACTTTACTACTTAATTTAATATTTAAGACCTTAATTTAACATTTAAGACCTAAAGTCTGTGATAAGAGAAGCATTTAACAAAATGTTTTAAAAAACCTATTTTCACTAACATCTAATTTATTTTGAATCTTTATTTTTAATAAATGATTCTTATCTCATCCAAGGAACTCAGCAACATGGTTAAAAATCAAATAATATAGAAAAGTTTAGGATAAAACAACAAGTCTTCTGCCTAACCGCTCCTTATTCCTCCTATCCTATATCTGAGACAACCACTTTTTATCTTTTTTAGCTGTTCATTTTTCTGTTGTTATTAGCAATTTTCTTATCACTACTAGGTTCAGACCAGTATTTCTTTTTTTTTTTACAATCAATTTTATTTTAATATAATCTAAACACATACCATTTAGAAAATACCAAGAAAAATTTATGTATAAGAGTTGATGCTATTGCATTTGGATAAAGCTGGCAAGTTCTTGCTACTAGCGTAGCCCAGGAAACACCACCGAGGAAACCTAATATATTGGAATAGATGTTGTGGCGTTTGGCCCACAGTTTGATAGCTCTCAGGGTTAACCTGAAGTTGTCAATGTTTGGTACTAGATGTAAAATTTCATCGGTTACCCTGCAACAGTTAAGACTTCTTATACATCTTATATCTAAATTTTTAAGCAGACTGTCATCTCTTAAATCCAAGTCTTCTGGAATAGTCTGCAGTTCTAATCTTGCAAACAAAATATCAGTCTCTATCCCATCAAAACACAGTTTGATAACTGGTACAAATGCCTCTTCAACAGCTCTTAAATCTTTTACTTCTTCCTGTAATTTCAATTTATCATAGAATGAGGTGAAAAAAATCACTTCCATCAACATGTCTTGGTGCAACACACAATGCATCAATATCAGCACCTTTTGTATGTACTCCTAATCTATAAGATCCAAATGTAAAAATTTTCCCACCAACATTTTCAATTACAGATTCTTGCTTTCATTGATTTCTCGTATCCACTCTTTTACCAGGTTATTTAATTTTCCCCAAATTAAAATCCTGCGCTGCAGTTCCTCTTCCTCTTCAAAAACCTCAAAGAGCTTCAGAGTCTCAACTAGCTTCTGTGTGAGCAGGCAGTCAGTCTCCTTGGGGGCTGCTAAGCTGATGGGAGAAGTAATGCCATAATGCTTCTGTGGCGGCTATGTTTGCTGTGATCCCTGTATTGTAACTGGAAACAGCATCGTCTCCTGCGCCGGCACCACCTAGTCACTCCCCCCACCGCCCCTCAACCGCCGCCGCTGCCGCCCTGGGCATGATCCACTGAGGCCCGTATTTCTTGATTTATCAATTAACTAATCACCATTGAAACTATATTTTGTGTTTCTGTTGTCATCAGGTGAACACTTAGATATTTGGTTCAAGCAAATTAAACATGCGTTCAACCTACAAGGATTTTTGTTGTTGTAAACCTTTTTTTTTTCCTTTTTTTTATTGGGGTATAATTCCTTTACAATGTTGTATTACTTCCTGCTGTACAACAACATGAATCAGCTATATGTAAACATATATCCCCTCCCTCTTGAACCTCCCTCCCACCCCTCCTCCCACCCCACCCCTGGGTCATCACACAGCAAGAGTTGAGCCCCTGGTGCTAAACAGCACGTTTCCACAAGTGCAGGGCTTTTTATAGCTTATGGGGATGCTGAAATATTTAAAGTTATCTGATAAGCCCTATTATCTCTAGGAAGTGGGTAACGGATCATCTTACTTATTGATTTATATCTGTGGTTTAACATTGATTCCAAGTTTCTTATGTAGAACTTTTTTAACGTCTAGAAAATTTAGAAAACTTTTTTAACATCTAGAAAATTTAGAAAACTGAATGTTAATAAAACTTAAAGACACATCTGGTTAAAAATAGTGGTATAGGGATATGTTTACCATTAAGCAAAATCAACACAATAAAACAGACAAGAAGGGGGGAGTGAATCCCATTTTCATTGAAATTATAAACTATCCACAACCCATGTTAATTGTATCAAACAAATGAAACACAAAGGCATAATATGTGCCTTTATGTTCTAACCTGACACGTTTTCCATATTATGTAGCAAGTTTTTAAAGATCCCAATGTACAGTTCTCTTATTTAGGACAAGTTCAAGAGTTTGAGAGGCTATTGATACAACACTGAATTCTTGCTCCACAGAGGGTTAAGAGGGGATGATGCAGAAAAGAGCTCACATGCTATCTGCTCAGAGTCACCTTCTGGTGTGACTGGGTAGGTTTTCTGCTTTTCAGCTGTTTCTAACAGTCAGCTGGAGAAAAATAAACACTTTAGATAATAAGGAGAGTGAGAGACTTACAGCCTACAGAACTCAGCCATTTGGCACAGAGATTTCCTACTTCCTCAGAGGGGTGCCAGTCATATTTTGAGTGTGCTGCTGCTGCTGCTGCTGCTAAGTCACTTCAGTCGTGTCCGACTCTGTGTGACCCCATAGACGGCAGCCCACCAGGCTCCCGTGTCCCTGGGATTCTCTAGGCAAGAACACTGGAGTAGGTTGCCATTTCCTTCTCCAATGTGTGAAAGTGAAAAGTGAAAGTGAAGTCACTCAGTCATGTCTGACTCGTAGCGACCCCATGGACTGCAGCCTACTATGCTCCTCCGTCCATGGGATTTTCTAGGCAAGAGTACTGAGTGTGCGGAACACCCATATTATTGGAACAAAAAAAAATAGCAGAATTGGTGAGAAGGTGTTTGGAAACAATATTTGTGAATTTAAACTGCCCTCTCTGCTGGTTCACTCCCCAGCCCCTTGTACATATATTCTAGATAAAACCTAGTCCCAAAAGCCTACATAAATATAATTCATAATCAATTAGGATCTAGCATAGACCAAAACACCAAAAGAAGGAATATAATACAGCAAACATAAAGCAAATAAAACTACTCTTCAGGATAATACCAGGAGGAAGGAAGGAAAACACATAAAAGACTATGATATCATTTGGAAAATATATAATAACATAAAGGAGAAAATAAATCTTTAACGTAGATATAAAAAAATGACTATGGGACTTCTTTGGCGATTCAGGAGTTAAGAATCCACCTTCCAATGCAGAAGACGTGGGTTCGATCCCTGGTTGGTGAACTAAGATCCCAATGTCATGGGGCAACTAGGCCCATGAGTCACAACTAGAGAAGCCTACACATCACCACGAAGCCCAAGCACAGTTAAAAACAAGAATATCTATGATATCAAATAAATTTTAGAAAGCATAACTTCTTTGAAATCTGAGTGTATATAAAAGATAAATATAAAATGAAAAGTATGAATTATAATAATACAAAATAAATTAAAATGTAAAAAGAAATACAAAATGAATAGCAAACTGACATCTCAGAAGTGGAAAATAAAACTATCAAGGAAATGAAAACAATTAATGAGTATAAAGTAGAAATGACTTTTAAAAACACCCAGGAAACTAGATAACCAAACTGAGAAAAATAAAATTGGAAAAATAATTTATAATAATTAAGGGGAGAGTGATATATGCAGAACACAAGGAGATATACAGTAGACCTTCTTGAAGTAAAGTCAAAAGAATGGAAGAAAAAAACAATCAAAGATGCAGAAAAAGAGACATTTTCCCAAACTACAAATGAATTTGAATATATTTTTTTTCAGAAAGTTTTTCTTCTGCCATGTATTGGAACAATTTTCTTCCTCTGTATGTGTGCATGTGTGTGTAAAATGTTCCAGAAAATGGCATAGAATAATTAACAGTGAAATACACACTTTTAAAGATGTTCAGTTTAGTTCAGTTCAGTCGCTCAGTCGTGTCCGACTCTCCGCGACCCCATGAATCACAGCACGCCAGGCCTCCCTGTCCATCACCAACTCCCGGAGTTCACTCAAACTCATGTCCACAGAGTCGGTGATGCCATCCAGCCATCTCATTCTCCGTCGTCCCCTTCTCCTCCCGCCCCCAACCTTTCCTAGCATCAGAGTCTTTTCCAGTAAGTCAACTCGTCGCATGAGGTGGCCAAAGTATTGCAGTTTCAGCTTTAGCATCAGTCCCTCCAATGAACACCCAGGATTGATCTCCTTTAGAATGGACTGGTTGGATCTCCTAGGAGTACAAGGGACTCTTAAGAGTCTTCTCCAGCACCACCGTTCAAAAGCATCAGTTCTTCGGCGATCAGCTTTCTTCACAGTCCAACTCTCACATCCATACATGACCACGGGAAAGACCATAGCCTTGACTAGACGGACCTTTGTTGGCAAAGTAATGTCTCTGCTTTTTAATATACTATCAAGGCTGAAACTTCAAAGATTAAAGAGTCCCTGTGCTATACAAGGACATACTATATAGCACAGGGAACTCAACTTACTATAATGTAACAACCTACATGGAAAAAGAATTTAACAATAGATACATATATAGATATAACTGAATCACTTTGCTGTACATCTGAAACTAACACAATATTTTTAATCAACTATAAAATTAAAAGTTAAAAAAAGAAAAATATTCCTAAGGATGAGAGTGTATCAGGAAAATTCGGGAAAAAAAGTTACTTCAGATCAAAAATCAAATTTTTTCAGAACTTTCCATAGTGATGTTAAATGTTAAAACAAAATGGAATATATATATCTGTGTGTGTGGGTGTAAATATATATATATATACACATATATGACATAAAATGTTCTTGAATGATAACACAGAAGATGATATCATTGATTGCCTTTGAATAATGTACTGGGATCGGGAAGACAGTCTAAACTTTGCTTTTCTATAAAGTTTTAATTTTTAAAGTAGAACATGAAAATAATATTAAGAAACCACCACAACAATTATAATGATGGTTAAGCAACTGCTACAGTTATCAAGGCAAGACTGTATGACCTAAAAAGATACATCCAACTAAGTTGTTTTTCAAGTAGAAAAAAAGAAGACATCATGTTCAAATATAGAAGACTTATGCCACTTTATGGAATAAATTTGATAAACAGAATGACTGGAGAAGTCGCGATTAAAAAAAAACTGGTAATAAGCAATCAATCCATTATAATATTGTTAGATAATTGCAAAAAATTATTATAGAACAGAGGTACATGTAAACGTTGACAGGGTAATGGAAACCAGCTTTATTCACTGAATTGCACTCAAAGCAGTATTTATTAGATGAGCTCTTATGCAACATTGATCAACACGAACAATGTCTGGGAAATAAAATTATACAAAAGAAAGAAATACAGATTTTATTGCTTTTTCACATTAGGCTCTTTCATAAAAATTGAAGAAATGTTCAATATTAAGTAAGACACAAAATAAAGTTATAGAAAGTCACTGCAGTTTCATGGATAGGGTGATCAAATATATTATTCTTAAGATTATTCATTGTTCCCCATCTACCATCTGTATATTCTATCCTATGTCATTAATGCAAAATTTGACCATGTGACTTTCTCTGCTTAATGCATGTTATCAAATGAAAAAATTAGGGGATTATAATAAGATTGTGAGGTTGATTATTCTTTCCAGGCTCTGCCACTGCTGTTAGAAGAATAATGTAGCTAATCATCTCTATTCTGTAGCCCTAGAAGTAAAAATAAAACGAGTGCTTAGAGACTGAAAGGATAAGTCACAGACCAGGTGAAAAAATTTCAAAACACTTACCTAATAAAGGACTTGTATTCAGAATATGCAAAGAGCACTTAATAATCATTAATAAGAAAATAACCCAATTTTAAAAAAGAGCAAGTTATCTGAACAAACACATCAGGAAGATACACAGATGGCAAAGAAGCACTGAAATTTTTTAATATTAATTGATATTTAAAAATGAAAATTAAAACAACAATGGATACACCTCAGTTAAGTTCAGCTCAGTCACTCAGCCGTGTCCTTCTCTTTGCGACTCCATGCACCATAGCACACCAAGCAGGCCTCACTGTCCAAAACAAACTCCTGGAGTTTACCCAAACTCATGTCTATCGAGTCAGTGATGCCATCCAACCATCTCATGCTCTGTCCTCCCCTTCTCCTCCTGCCGTCAATCTTTCCCAGCATCAGGGTCTTTTCAAATCAGTAAGCTCTTTGCATCACGTGGCCAAAGTATTAGAATTTCAGCTTCAACATCAGTCCTTCCAATGAACACCCAGGACTGATCTCCTTTAGGATGTACTGGTTTGATCTCCTTGTAGTCCAAGGGACTCTCAAGACTCTCCTCCAGTACCACAGTTCAAAAGCATCAATTCTTCGGCACTCAGCTTTCTTTATAGTCCAACTCTTATATCCATTCATGACTACTGGAAAAAAAAAACATAGCATTGACTAGACAGACCTTTGTTGACAAAGTTAAGTCTCTGCTTTTTAATATACTGTCTAGGTTGGTAATAACTTTTCTTCCAAGGAGTATGCATCTTTTAATTTCATGGCTGCAGTCACCATATGCAGTGATTTTGGAGCCCCCCCCAAAAAAGTCAGCCACTGTTTCCCCATCTATTTGCTATGAAGTGATGGGACTGGATGCCATAATCTTAGTTTTCTGAATGTTGAGTTTTAAGCCATCTTTTTCACTCTCCTCTTTCACTTTCATAAAGAAGCTCTTTAGTTCTTCACTGTTTGCCCTAAGGGTGGTGTCATCTACATATCTGAGCATCATTCCTGGTAATCTTGATTCCAGCTTGTGCTTCCTCCAGCCCAGCGTTTCTCATGATGTACTCTGCATAGAAGTTAAATAAGCAGGGTGACAATATACAGCCTTGACGTACTCCTTTCCCGATTTGGAACCAGTCTGTTCTTCCATGTCCAGTTCTAACTGTTGCTTCCTGACCTGCACACAGATTTCTCTTGAGGCAGGTCAGGTGGTCTGGTAGTCCCATCTCGTTCAGAATTTTCCAGTTTATTGTGATTCACACAGTCAAAGGCTTTGGCATAGTCAATAAAGCAGAAATAGATGTTTTTCTGGAACTCACTTTCTTTTTGATGAGCCAATGGATGTTGGCAATTTGATCTCTGGTGCCTCTGCCTTTTCTAAAACCAGCTTGAACATCTGCAAGTTCATGGTTCATGTACTGTTGAAGCCTGGCTTGGAGAATTTTGAGCATGACTTTACTAGCGTGTGCTGCTGCTGCTGCTGCTGCTAAGTCACTTCAGTCGTGTCCGACTCTGTGTGACCCCATAGACGGAAGCCCACCAGGCTCCCCCGTCCCTGGGATTCTCCAGGCAAGAACACTGGAGTGGGTTGCCATTTCCTTCTCCAATGTGTGAAAGTGGAAAGTGAAAAGTGAAAGTGAAGTCGCTCAGTCGTGTCCGACCCTTAGCGACCCCACGGACTGCAGCCTACCAGGCTCCTCTGTGAGATGAGTACAATTGTGTGGTAGTTTGAGCATCCTTTGGCATTGCCTTTCTTTGGATTGGAATGAAAACTGTGGCCTGTCCTGTGGCCACTGCTGAGTTTTCCAAATTTGCTGGCATATTGAGTGCAGCATTTTAACAGCATCATCTCTTAGGATTTGAAATAACTCAACTGGAATTCCATCACCTCCACTAGCTTTGTGCATAGTGATGCTTTCTAAGACCCACTTGACTTCATATTCCAGGAAGTCTGGCTCTAGGTGACTGATCACACCATCATGATTATCTGGACTGCAAAGATCTTTTTTGTACAATTCTTCTGTGTATTCTTGCCACCTCTTCTTCTTCTGTTGCTGCTGCCGCTGCTAAGTCACTTCAGTCGTGTCCGACTCTGTGTGACCCCATAGACGGAAGCCCACCAGGCTCCCCTGTCCCTGGGATTCTCCAGGCAAGAACACTGGAGTGGGTTGCCATTTCCTTCTCCAATGTGTGAAAGTGGAAAATGAAAAGTGAAAGTGAAGTCGCTCAGTCGTGTCCGACCCTTAGCGACCCCCACAGACTGCAGCCTACCAGGCTCCTCCATCCATGGGATTTCCTAGGCAAGAGTACTGGAGTGGCTTGCCATTGCCTTCTCCTCTGCTTCTGTTAGGTCCATACAATTTCTGTCCTTTATTGAGCTCATCTTTGCATGAAATATTCCCTTGGTATCTCTAATCATCTTGAAGAGATCTCTAGTCTTTCCCATTCTATTGTTTTCCTCTATTTCTTTGCACTGATCACTGAGGAAGGCTTTCTTATCTCTCCTTGCTAGTCTTTGGAACTCTGCATTCAAATGGGTATATCTTTCCTTTTCTACTTTGCCTTTTGCTTCTCTTCTTTTCACAGCTATTTGTAAGGCCTCCTCAGACAGCCATTTTGCTTTTTTGCATTTCTTTTACATGGGGATGGTCTTGATCCCTGTCTCCTGTACAATGTCACGAACCTCCATCCATAGTTCATCAGGCATCTGTCTATCAGATCTAGTCCCTTAAATCTATTTCTCACTTCCACTGTATAATCATAAGGGATTTGACTTAGGTCATATCTGAATGGTCTAGTGGTTTTCCCTACTTTCTTCAATTTAAGTTTGAATTTGGCAATAAGGAGTTCATGATCTGAGCCACAGTCAGCTCCCAGTCTTGTTTTTGCTGACTGTATACAGCTTCTCCATCTTTGGCTGCAAAGAATATAATCAATTTGATTTTGGTATTGGCCATCTGGTGATGTCTGTGGGTAGAGTCTTCTCTTGTGTTGTTGGGAGAGGTTGTTTGCTATGATTAGCGCGGTCTTTTGTCAAAACTTTATTAAACTTTGCCCTGCTTCATTCTGTACTCCAAAGTCAAATTTGCCTGCTACTCACGGTGTTTCTTAACTTCCTGCTTTTGCATTCCAGTCCCTTTTAATGAAAAGAACATCTTTTTTGGGTGTTAGTTCTAAAAGGTCTTGTACGTCTTCATAGAACCGTTTTACTTCAGCTTCTTCAGCGTCACTGTTCGGGGCAGAGACTTGGATTACCATGATATTGAATGGCTTGCCGTGGAAATGAACAGAAACCATTCTGTTGTTTTTGAGATTGCAACCAAGTACTGCGTTTTGGACTCTTTTGTTGACTATGGCTACTCCATTTCTTCCAAGGGATTCCTGCCCACAGTAGTAGATATAATCGTCATCTGAGTTAAATTCACCCATTCCAGTCCATTGTAGTTCCCTGATTCCTAGAATGTTGACATTCACTCTTGCCATCTCCTGTTTGACCACTTCCAATTTGCCTTGATTCATGGAGCTAACATTCCAGGTTCCTATGCATTATTGCTCTTTACAGCATCAGACCTTGCTTCTATCACCAGTCACATCCACAACTGGCTGTTGTTTTTGCTTTGGCTCCACCCCTTCATTCTTTCTGGAGTTATTTCTCTACTGATCTCCAGTAGCATATTGGGCACCTACCGACCTGGGGAGTTCATCCTTCAGTGTCCTATCTTTTTTGCCTTTTCTTACTGTTTATGGGGTTTTTAAGGCAAGAATACTGAAGTGGTTTGCCATTCCCTTCTCCAGCAATATGCCACGTCCAAGGTCAGGAGTGATGG